>NW_024412376.1:127613422-127634991 GCF_014898765.1 Herpailurus yagouaroundi | reverse complement strand
TCTTTCTTTCTTTCTTTCTTTCTTTCTTTCTTTCTTTCTTTCTTTCTTTCCTTCTTTCGTTTCTTAATTCCACATGAGTGAAATCATATGATATTTGTCTTTCTCTGACTGACTTACTCACTTAGCATTATCCCCTTTAGAACCATCCACATTATTGCACCTGGCAAGCTTTTATTCTTGTTTATGGCCAAGTAATATTCCATAGTGTATATATAGCACATCTTCTTTATCCATTCATCGGTTGGCTCCGGTTGTTTCCATATCCTGGTTATTATAAATAATGCTGCAATAAATATAGGGATGCATATATCTTTCAAATTAGTATTTTTATTTTCTTTGGGTCAATACCAGCATGGAATTACTGGACCATATAGTAATTCTATTTTTAATTTTTTTTTATTTTTTTATTAAAAAAAAATTTTTTTTTCAACGTTTATTTATTTTTGGGACAGAGAGAGACAGAGCATGAACGGGGGAGGGGCAGAGAGAGAGGGAGACACAGAATCGGAAACAGGCTCCAGGCTCTGAGCCATCAGCCCAGAGCCCGACGCAGGGCTCGAACTCACGGACCGCGAGATCGTGACCTGGCTGAAGTCGGACGCTTAACCGACTGCGCCACCCAGGCGCCCCCCTATTTTTAATTTTTTGAGGAGACTCCACACTGTTTTCCACAGTGGCTATACCAGTTTGCATTCCACCAACAGTGCAGGAGGGCTCCTTTTCCTCCACATCCTTGACAACACTTGTTATTTCGTGTGTTTTTTATTGTAGCCAGTCTGGCAGGTATAAAGTGATATCTCCTTGTGGTTTGAATTTGCATTTCCCTGCTGATTGGTGATGTTGAGTATCTGTTGGCCATCTGTATCTTCTCTTTGGAAAAAAATCTGTTCAGGTCCCCTGCCCAAATTTTAACTGGATTATTTGGGGTTTTTTGGTGTTGAGTTGTATGAGTTCTTTACATATTTTGGGATATTAACAACTCATCAGATATATCATTTGCAAATATCTTCTCCCATTCAGTAGGTTGCCTTTTGATTTTGTTAATGGTTTCCTTCACTGTGCAGAACCTTTTTATTTCGGTGTAATCCCAATAGTTTAATTTTGCTTTTGTTTCTCTTGTCGGAAGAGACATATCTAGAAAAATATTTCTATGGCTGATGTCAAATAAATTACTGCCTATGTTCTCTTCTAAGAATGTTTTAGTTTCAGGTCTCACATTTAGTTAATGAATTTTGAGTTTATTTTTATGTCTTGTGTAAGAAAGTGATCCAGCCCTATTATTTTGCACGTAGCTGTCCAGTTTTCCCAACACCAATTGTTGAAGAGACTGTCTTTTTACTATTGTATGTTCTTCCTCTATTTTCATAGATTAATATGGGTTTTATTGCTGGACTCTGTTCTGTCCTACTGATCCATGTGTCTGTTTTTGTGTGGGTACCATACAGTTTTGATTAACATAGCGTTGTCGTATATCTTGAAATCTGGGGGTGTGATACCTCCAGCTTTGTTCTTTTTCAAGATTGTTTTGGCTATTCATGGTCTTTTATGGTTCTCTACAAATTTTAAGATTATTCTAGTTCTGTGAAAAATGCTTAGTATTTTGATAGGGATTGCATTAAAGGTATGAACATTTTAGCAATATTAATTCTCCCATTCCGTGAACATGGAATATTTTTCCATTTGTTTGGTCATCTTCAATTTCTTTCATCAATGTTTTATAGTTTTTAGAGCACAGATATTCCATCTCCTTGGCTAAGTTTATTCCTACATATTTTATTATTTTAGGTGCATTTGTAAATGGGATTGTTTTCTTAATTTCTCTTTCTGCTCTTTCATTATTAGTGTATAGAAATGCAATGGATTTCTATATATTAATTTTGGATCGTGTGACATTATTGAATTCATTTACCAGTTTTAGTAGTTATTTGGTGGAGTCTTTAGGGTTTTCTATATATAGTATCATGTCATCTGTAAATGGTGAAAATTTTACTTCTTCCTTACCAATGTGGATGCTTTTCATTTCTTTTTCATATCTGATTGCTGTGGCTAGGACTTCTAGTACTATGTTGATTAAAAGTAGTGAGAGTGGACATCCTTGTCTTGTTTCTGGTCTTAGAGAAAAAGCTCTCCATTTTTTTTTCCATTGAGCATGATTTGAGCTGTGATTTTTCATATATGGCCTTTATTATGTTGAGCTATGTTCCCTCTAAACATATTCTGTTGAGAGTTCTTATCATGAATTGATATTAAACTCTGTTAATTGCTTTTTCTGTATCTATTGAGATTATCATATGGTTTTTATCCTTTTTCTTATTCATGTGATGTAGCACATTGATTTGTGGGTATTGAACCACACTTGCACCCCTGGAATAAATCCCACTTGACCATGGTGAATGCTTTTTTTTTTTTAATGTACTAGAGTCTGTCTGCTAATATTTCATTGAGGATTTTTACATCTATATTCATCAGAGATAGTTTTCTTTTTTGGTAGTGTCTTAATCTGGCTTTGGTGTCAGGGTAATACCGGCCTCATAGAATGAATTTGGAAATTTCCTTCCTCTTCTATTTTTTTGATTAGTTTGAGGAGAATGGGTATTAACTCTTCTTTAAATTTTTGGTAGAATTCACTTGTGAAGCCATCTGGTCCTGGACTTCTGTTTGGGAGTTTTTTTGATTACTGATTTGATTTCATTGCTAGTAATAAGTCTGTTCAAATTTTCTATTTCTTCTTGATTCGTTTTTGGAAAGTTATGTGTTTCTAGGAATTTATCCATTTCTTCTAGGTTGTCCAAGTTGTTGGCATATAATTTTTAATATTATCTTGTAATCCTTTGTATTTCTGTGGTATCAGTTGTTATTTCTCCTCCTTCATTTCTGATTTTATGTATTTGAGTCCTTTCTCTTCTTTTTTTTTTTAAGTGTGGTTAAAAGTTTATCAATTTTGTTTATCTTTTCAAAGAACCAGCTCCTGGTTACATGATCTGTTCTATTGTTTTTTAGTCTCCATTTCATTTATTTCTGCTCTAATCCTTATTATTTCCTTCTGTCTAATGGCTTTTGGCTTTTTCTTCTTTTTCTAGCTCCTATAGGAGTGAGGTTACGTTGTTTATTTGAGATTTTTTCTTGCTTCTTGGTAGGGTTGTATTACTGTAATATTCCATCTTAGAACAGCTTCTGTTGTATGCCAAAGATTTTGCAAATTTTTTTATTGTTTATTTATTTTTGAGAGACAGAGTGTGAGTGGGGGAGAGGCAGAAAGAGAGGGAAGCACAGAATCTGAAGAAGGCTCCAGGCTCCGAACTCTCGGCACAGAGCCCGACATGGGACTTGAACTCACAAACTGTGAGATCATGACCTGAGCCAAAGTCAAATGCTTGACTGACTCAGCCACTCAGGCAGCCCTATATGCCAAAGATTTGGGGTTTTTAAAAAATTTTTTTAACATTTATTTATTTTTGAGAGAAAGAGAGAGACAGAGCATAAGCAGGGGAGGGGCAGAGAGAAAGGGAGACACAGAATCCAAAGCAGACTCCAGGCTCTGAGCTGTCAGCACAGAGCCCCATGAGGGGCTCAAACCCACAAACCATGAGATCATGACCTGAGCCAAGTCAGACACTCAACTGACTGAGCCACCCAGGGGGCCTAGTCCATTTACATTTCTAAGTAATTATTTATAGGTGTGTACTTATTGGCATTTTGTTACTTATTTTCCAGTTGATTTTGTAATTGTTTTCTGTTCCTTTCTTTTTTTGCTCTCTTCCCTTGTGGTTTTACTGCTTTCTTTCGTGATATGCTTAGATTCCTTTCTCTTTATTTTTTTGCACATCTATTATAAGTTTTTGATTTGTGGTTACCATTAGGCTCATATGTAAAATCTGATGCATATAGCAGTCTATATTAAGTTAATGGTCCCTTAAGTTTGAACCCATTCTAAAAGCACTATATTTTTACCCCCCCATCTCACATCATAAGAATATGGTGTCATATTTAAAATTCTTTTATTTTGTGAATCCTGGACTAATTTTTATAGATATAATTGATTTTACTTCTTTTGTGCTTTTACCTCCATATTGATTTTCTTTAAAAAAAAATTTTTTTTTAACATTTATTTATTTTTGAGACAGAGAGAGACAGAGCATGAACGGGGGGGTGGTCAGAGAGAGAGGGAGACACAGAATCTGAAGCAGGCTCCAGGCTCTGAGCAGTCAGCACAGAGCCCGACGCGGGGCTCGAACCCACGGACAGTGAGATCGTGACCTGAGCCGAAGTCAGACGCTTAACCGACTGAGCCACCCAGGCGCCCCTCCATATTGATTTTCTAAGTGATTAATTGACTACTTTTATTATGTTTGTATTTACCTGCAAAAAATTTCTTCATCGTTTTCTTACTCCTAATTATGGCCTTTTCTTTCCACTCAGAGAATTCCCTTTAATGTTTCTTGTAAGTAGGTGGTGATGAACTTTTTAAACTTTTGTTTGGGAAACGTATCTTGTCTTATCATATCTTATCTCTGCACCCTTTTCTTCCTCTTCTCCTTCTGAGGTCCCTATGATGTGAATGCTATTGCTTTCAGTGAGGTTGCTGAGTTCCCTTAATCTATTATGATTTTTTTTTATTATTCTTTTTTTCTTTGCTCTTCAGCTTGGCTGTTTTCCATTACTCTATCTTCCAGGTTGCTGATCCATTCTTCTGCTTCCTCTAGTCTACTACTGATTCCATCTGGTGTATTTTTTTTTTTTGATGTTTATTTATTTTCCAGAGAGAATGCACATAAGTGGGGCAGAGAGAGAGAGGGAGACACAGAATCTGAAGCAGGCTCCAGGCTCTGAGCTGTCAGCACAGCGAACCCGGGGCTCGAACCCACGAATGGTGAGATCATGACCTGAGCCAAAGTCAGAGCTTAAACAACCGAACCACCAAGGCGCCCCCATCTAGTGTATTTTTAATTTTAGTTAACAAGTTTGTTTTCTCTGATTGGTTCCTTTTTATATTTTCTATCTCTTTGTTGAAGATCTCACTGAGATCCTTCACTCTTTATGTCCAGTAAATATCTTTATGGTCATAGCTTTAAAAAATTTTTTTTTATGTTTGTTTATTTCTGAGACAGAGAGAGACAGAGCATGAGTGGGGGAGGAGCAGAGAGAGAGGGAGACACAGAATCAGAAGCAGGCTCCAGGCTCTGAGCTGTCAGCACAGAGCCCGACGCGGGCCTCGAACTCTCAAACTGTGAGATCATGACCTGAGCCAAAGTCGGTTGCTCAACCGACTGAGCCACCCAGGTGCCCCTTTAAAGAAAATTTTTTTAAGTTTTACTCATTTATTTTGAGAGAGACAGAGAGAGCACAAGCAGGGGAGGTGCAGAAAGATAGGGAGAGAGAGAGAATCCCAAGCAGGCTCTGCCCTGGCAGTGCAGGGCCAGATGCAGGGCTCGAACCCACGAACCGTGAGATCGTGACCTGAGCTGAAACCGAGAGTCGGATGGATGCTCCACCATCTGAGCCACCCAGGTGCCCCTTTATGAGGGTGACTGTAAATTTCCCATCAGTAACACTGCTTATTCTCATTTCATTTAGCTCTTTTGCCGTGATTTTGTCTCGGGCTTTCAGTTGGGACATAATCCTCTGTCTCCTCATTTTGTCTAATTATCTGTGTGTGATTCTATACATTAGGGAATTCCGCTTCGTATCCCAATCTTGAAAGTAGTAGCCTGATGAGGAAGAGGCCCTGCGGTGCCCTGTAGCGCACTGTTCCCCATTCAACACACCCAAGCACTCCAGGGTTGTCTCCCGGGTTATGTTTGCCCTACGACTGTGGCTGAGCCTCATCTGTCTTCAGTCCGGTCAGCTGCAATGGGCCACTCTGCCTGCCGTGGGGAGGGTTTGAACCCCATCAGATTAAGGAGCCAGTCTGGGGCTGCCGTGGGTTTGCAGTTGGGTGGTGTCAGCAGTCTGATCAGATGCCTTCCCCCAACCCATTTGTCCGGGATGCAGTGACCCTGAACTGCAGGGCTTTCTCCTTGTGCTGCCCCTGGGGGAAAGAGTCACTTCGGGGTTTCCTGGTCCCTGCCAGGGCTGCTTACAGGGTAAAATGCAGCAGGAGCCACTTTGAAGGGACTCCTGCTGAGTAGGAGGGGTTGGTTGGGGTGGATCCATAGGAAAACGCAGCAGTGGGATGCATGCTGGTAACGGGGTAGGTGGAGTGGAGTGGTTCGTGCACGTGTCCAGCTATTCAGGGCAGAGACGGGGGCAGAGAAACGGTACCTACCAGCTCTTTTGTTCTTAGAGAAGTCTCCGAAAGATCCCTGCACCTCCAGCATGCATTCTGAGATTAGCAAATCTTTTTCATGTAGACCCCAAGCGCTTTTCAAAGCCCAGTGGAGTTATTACGCTCTTGACTTAAGGACCGGGGCTCGGTTTCCTATTGCCCTCCGGCTCTCCCAGAGCCAAGCCTGCTGACTTTTAAAGTACCTGGAGGTAAGGGGCACCTGGGTGGCTCTGTCGGTTAAGCATCTGACTCTTGATTTCAGCTCAGGTCATGAACTCATGGTCGTGAGATCAAGCCCCACATCAGGCTCCATGCTGAGTGTGGAGCCTGCTTGGGATTCTCTCTCTCCCTCTCTCTCTGCCCCTCCCCGCTTGCGCTCTCTCTCTCTCTCTCTCTCTCTCTCTCTGTCTCTCACTCACTCTCTCTCCTAAATAAATAAACACTAAAAAAAAAATTACCTGGAGTTAAGCCCCATTGATTATTTTTTTAAAAACTCTCATAATTAAGCCCCACTGGTTTTCAAAGCCAAATGTTATGAGGACTCATCTTCCCGGTGCAATCCCCCCATGTCTGGGGTACCTCGTGGGGGCTGGCTTCTCTCCCTTCTCCATCCCCGTGGTCCCCCTGCCAGTTTGGTTCCTGGCCACATCTCTGCCCCTCCTACTGTTTTCGGTGTGGCCTTCTCTCTATGACTAACTGTGGGAAGTCTGTTCTGCCAGTGTTGCTTGTGTTTTCTGGGTTGGTGGCACGGACGTGGCTATTGTCTAGGTGCATCCATGCGATGAGGCAAGCCTAGGATCCTCCCGCCCTGCCATCCTCTAAACCGTGCCCTCCAAGGACATATATTACGGCATGACTTGCGGCAAAGGCTGAACTTACATGGCCACCAGTAGGAAACTGGTTAAATTGTGATACGTTATCCGCCCACCTATGTAGCCACAGAGAAGACCAAGATACGGTAGTTTCGTAAGTAATGATGTAGAATGACACTTGACACGCCGTTAAAAGTCAAACCACGGCGCCAGACAATATCATTTGTGGGATAAAAAAGGTTTGTGTGTGTGGTATTTGTTTGATTAGCAGCGACCACTTCTAGAGGAATACAAAAGAAAACGGTAACTAGCTGCTTGTCAAGAGGAGAACTGGGGACAGGCAGGGTTAACAGTGGGAAGAAGACTTCCTCTACCTGACAATTTTTGTTGTACTGTTTGAATTCTTTATGATGTGCACATGATACACCCACCGGTTTTTTGTTTTTTTTTTTTAAGTAAAAGACAAATGTAACTCTTCTCCTAACTATTCCCCCCAAACCTCTGTGACTTAGTTTGAAGCAGGTAGAATCTGGTCTGTGGGACATGTTCTTCTTTTTTATTTTATTTTTTAGTCTTCTCATGTATGTCGTCTTCAGTTTATGTATTTGGGCCACAAAAAGCATTGTCATAAATCTTACTTTAATGTTATGCTTCATTATGTTTTTTTTTTTTTTAATGCTCCTTCTGTCTCTGGTATAAAATTATCAAGAGTACTGCTCATTACGTTGTTCAACGGCCCCCATAGAAGGGCCTATGTGAGCACTTTATTCTAGAATGCACTACCTGGAAAATCATTGTCTGTCTTGAACTGGGGCTCCATGTCTTAGATACAAGACCGATGTGCTTTGTCACATTTCCATTCTTGTCCCCGCTGCCAGAAAATTTGGACCTGTACATGCTGCTCAATCGCAAAAACTGAATTTATTTCCTTATAGCCTGCCTTGATCTAAAAAAAAAATTAAGGTGGTCTACACAAATACAAGATGTTTTTAATTAGACAGGAAAACATTATGAAGCTGAAGAGAATACAAGAACACTCGTGTGGCCTGTTTCCTTCCTCTTCCTTTCCAGAGCCCAGATTACATTTTTATTCTATAATATAAATATTCTCTTAAAAAGAAGTAAAGTGAACATAAGTGAAGAATCCATATTTGCATTTTGCATCTCAGTGTTAAGTTTTTTACCTATTTTCACTCTTCAGCAAGCAAGAAAAGCTTCTGCAGATTTAACTTACTTTGCACGGCCCCAAGTTGTGGACTGAGACAAAAAGATCAGTTCTGATAATATAGTTTTATAATCAAGTTATAAGTATTGGGTTTTTTTTCCAGTTTTACTGAGAAATAATTGACCTACATCACCATGTAAGTTTAAGGGATAGAGCATGATGGTTTGATTTACATATATTGTGAAATGATGACCATGAGAGGTTCAACCAACATCAATCTCTTCATGTAGATACAATAAAAAGAAAGGAAAAAAGAAGTAAAGGGGAAAAAATTCTCCTTGTGGTGAGAACAGGACTTACTCTCTTCACAACTGTCCTATATATTACACAGCAGTGTTCGCTATAGTCATCATGTTGTGCTTGACATTTCTAGTGCTTACTTATAACTGGAAGTTTCTACCTTCTGGCCATCTTCCTCCAGTTTCCACTCTCCCAGCCCTCCACCTCTGGTAACCGTGAGTCCAGCCTTTTTCTCTAAGTTTTGTTTTTGTTTGTCTGTTCGTTAGATTTCACATACACGTGAGATCCGACAGTGTTTGTGTTTTTCTGTCTACCTTACTTCACTTAGCATGATGCCTTCAAGGTCCATCCGTGTTGTCATGAAAGGCAGGATTCCCTCGCATTTTATGGCTGAGAAATATTCCACAGTGTGTGTGTGTGTGTGTGTGTGTGTGTACATATAAAATTATAACCTTTTTTATTTTGAGTATAGTTGACACGCAGTATTCCATTAGTGTGTGTGTGTGTGTGTGTGTGTGTGTGTGTACATATAAAATTATAACCTTTTTTATTTTGAGTATAGTTCACACGCAGTATTCCATTAGTTTCAGGTGTACAACATAGTGATTTGACAAGTTTATACATTATGCTATGTTCACCACGAGTGCAGCTGCCATCTGTCCCCATACAACACTATTATAATATCATTGACTATGTTCCTTATGCCGTCTTTTCTTCTTGTAAGTTATCTATTCCATAACTGGAAGCCTGTATCTCCCACTCCCCTGCATCCTCCCCCCACCACACCCTCCCCTCTGGCAACCCCATCAGGTTTTCATTCTCTTTTACCACAACTTTTTTGTATCCTTTCATCTGCCGGTGGACACTTAGGATGTTTCCATGTCTTGGCTGTTGTAAACAATGTTGCCATGAACGTGGGGGTGCACATATCTTTTCAAGTTAGTGTTTTCCTTTTCTTCAGATAAATACTCCGAAGTGGAATTTGCTGGGTCCATGGTAGTTCTATTTTTGATTTTTTGACGGTCTACACTGTTTTCCACAGTGGCTACACCAATTTACATTCCCACCAACAGTGTACACGTGTTTCCTTTTCTTCACATCCTTGTCAACGCTTAATATTTTTTGCCTTTTTGGTGATGGCTATTCTAACAGCTGTGAGCTGATATCTCACCATGGTTTTCATGTCCATTTCTCTGGTGATTAGTGATGTTGAACACATTTCATGTACCTGATGGCTTTCATATGTCTTCTTTGGGAAAACGTCTATTCAGGTCCTCTGCCCATTTGTAAATTGGATTTCTTGTTTGCCTCTTTGTTTGTTTGTTTGCTGTTGAGTTGTATGAGTTCTTTATATATTTTGGATATTAAGCCCTTATCAGATATATGATTTGAAAACATTTTCTTTCATTCTGTAGGTTGCTTTTGGCCTTTTTGGTTTTTATTTCATTTTATTTTTATGGTTCTCTGTCTGTGTGGAACTTTTTAGTTTGATGTAGTCTCTCTTGTTTATTTTTGCTTTTGTTGCCTTTGCTTTTGGCATCAAACCCATAAGGCCATTGCCAAGACCAATGTCAAGGAGGTTGATTCCTATGTTTTCTTCTAGAAGTTTTATGGTTTCACACCATGTTCAAATCTTTGACCTGTTTTGAGTTAATTTTTGTGTAATTTAAGGTGTAAGACAGTCGTCCAGTTTTATTCTTTTGCGTGTGGCTGTCAGGTTTTCCCAATACCATTTATTGAAGAGCCTGTCTTTTCTCCATTAACTATTCTTGGCTTCCTTGTCAAATATTATTTAACCATATATGCTTGGGTTTATTTATGCATTCTTGATTCTGTTCTATTGGTCTATTCGCCTGTTTTATGCCATTACCATACTGTTTTGATGACTGTGGTTTTGTAATATAGTTTAAAATCAGGTGGGATGGTGCCTCCAGGTTTGTTCTTCTTTCTCAGGATTTCTTTGGCTTTTGGGGGTCTTTTGTGGTTCCACATAAGTTTTAAAAGTATTTTTCCTACTTCTGGGGGTGGGGAAGCCATTGGAATTTTGATAGGGATTGTATTGAATCTGTTGATGGCCTTTGGTAGTATTAATGTTTTAACAATAGTAATTCTTCCAATCCATGATCATGGGATAACTCTCTATATTTGTGTCTTCTTTTCCTTCTTTTATCAATGGCTTATAGTTTGCATAGTAGAGATCTTTCACCTCCTTAGTTAAACTTATTCCTAATTATTTTATTATTTTTGATGCTATTGTAAATGGGATTGATTATTTGTCATTATTAGTGTATAGATATGCTACTGATTTTCGTATGTTAATTTTGCGTCCCTCATCTTCAATGAATCCATTTATTACTTCTAACAGCTTTGTGGTGGAGTTGTTAGGGTTTCTCTATATAATACCATGTCATTTGCAATTTTTCCTTTCCAATTTGGACGACTTTATTTCTTTTTCTTGCCTAATTACTGTAGCTAGGACTTCCAATCTATATTGAGAAAAAGTGGTGAGTGGGCCTCCCTCTCTTGTTTGTGACCTTAGAGGGAAAGCTTTTAGCTTTTCACCATAGAATATGCTGCTACCTAAGGGCTTGTCATATATGGCCTTTATTATGTGGAGGTACGTTCCCTCTATGCACACTTTGTTGAGAGTTTTTAACGGCTGGTCAAAATTTCTCTTCTAAATCCAAGATGTTTTCACCACAATCTGAAGCACAACACATTTTCATTGAACTGTAGGTTTCCTTCCCATAAAACTTCAGAAAAAGATCTGTGAGTATCTATGGGAAGATAAAAGTCACTAACATCTGTGAGCTAGAAAGAATACAATTTTGAAATTTCTAAATCTCAGAGTCAGGAAACAATTATAAGAGAAATACCTCTTCATTCAACAAATTATTCAGCATCTTCTATGTGCCAGGACCTGTGCCATATGCAACATCCATAGAGTAAGGAGCTCTTACAATTATTAAGTTCACAACACAAGTTATTTCAACTTTTTCCGAACAGTCGAAAATTCTACTATGTCACTAAGGAATTAATTGCGACTAAGCCTACCATGGTACCTAGCAGTGACTGCCAACGACACTCTACCTAAAGTGAGAGAAATAAGCCACTATTCAGACATGTTTTATGTAAGGGGATCACTTCTTAGGGTAACATCATCAACACTCAAACCATATCCTTAAGCCTTTACAACATATCTTCTCTGAAATATGACTGACACGGCATCCTTGTTCATAGAAATGTTAAGTGCCAATACCCTTTGAATAAGTTATCTCATTGTCAATTTGATCGACTCCCTAATTTTAAACGTAAGAATAAATAGTTTAACCAGAAATCAATAAGGCAAGTGTGAAGTCTCAGTAAAGTTAATAACATAGCGTGTTCACAAATCTATTTTAAATGTTTAGAACATTCAAACCCTTATAAAGTAGCAATTGTTATTATATTATGGGACTGGAGAACCACCTGGTAATGGAGTAGACAAGAGCAACTCATCAGAAGTGGTAGGGATAGACAGAATGCCGGGTTTTAATAGTTGTTTTCATTTGTTGAAGCATTTTGGTCTTATATAATTCAGCTATTTAGGCCTCATGGTCCAAAAGAAAGCAAAGCAAAGTCCTTAAAGAGGGCAGGATGTGGGCAGCTGGGATGATCATACTATCAATGGCCACCATGTTTTAAGCGCTTACCATGTGTATGCTGGGCATGTACCCGCGTCATCTCATTTAATCTCAAAAGCTTATGAGGTAGATACTATTATTTTTCCCACTTTCACTACAAGAAAACTTTAGCTTATGTAAGTCAAGCTACTTTCTTTTATAGTTGCAAGTTCCAAGCAGAGAATTGATGAAATAAGGTGGTAGTTGGCTTTGGGACAGTGGGTAGATGCTAAGATAGAATTGGAAACAAACAAACAAACAAACAAACCAACCATTATGCTTAAGGCTTAAGGCATTGATATTCCAACAGAGTTGATAGGGCAGTCATTGATGCATTTGTGAGACCTAAATATGTTACTGAAACACCCAGGATTTTGGGGGTGAAAACACTGTTATAATTCATTTATAACATTTAATGGTAGCAATTGTAAGTCTACTATCATTGAGATATTAACTGCCGATACACAAATTCACTACCTTGAGCATAAATATTGTATGACAGCAAGAGCCTCAGGGTGAAATCTAATGAACTAAGACAAGAAAATGGTAAATAGAGTGATGAAAAAAAATTTTTTTTTACCCATGCAGGGAATCGGAAAAAAACCAGAGCTGTCAGATTAGCCTGGTCTGTTCAAATCTGATACCATAATTTTCCTTTGTTAGCTAACATTTGGGAAGCTACGAGACAAAAGATATAGAAAACTGGATCCCAAAGATAAAATACATGTACAAAAATTATAAATGATGGTCTTCAGCACTGTTGTGGAAAATGATACTAAGGGCATGGCAGAGTGGATAGGAGCATCTGGGATCAGGCCTGAGCTGAGTCCTTGTTCCACCACTTAGTAGCTGTGTGACCCTTAGTGGGTCACTTCATTAAATTTCAGAATCTCCCTCCACCCCTCAACAAAGGGGCTTGATCGTAAAATCTATACTCTGAACTCACTGTGCAGGTTAAAAGAGACAAAACATGTAAAGAGTTTCACATATTTCCTGGGCTTCAGAGAACATTACCTATTATAGTTATTAATACTAAAAACAATAGTTAGGAGATATCACTTGGTCAGTATGTAATAAATTTGGCTTCATGTAACAGCAAACTTAATTTTCAGGAACATATATAAGTATGCAAGAAGTCCAAATTAGGTTATTGTAGTGTTGGTTCCATATTCAACAACAATTTCAGGGATCCTGGTTCTTTCTAACTTTATGCCCCTCCATCCTTAGAGTTGAATTTTGTCTTCATTCTTACTGCCTCATGGCTCTATATAATTGCTGCAGATCCAGCCATCACATTTTTACTCAAGGCAGGAATATGGGGAAAGGGGAAGTGCCAAGGTCATCCTCTCTTTTTCACCAAGAAAGTAATAGATTTCCCAAAGCCCACCAACTTCCGCTTGTGTCTCATTGGCCAAAACTGTGTCACAAAGCAACTCCTAGCTAAAGGAAGCTGGGAAAGTGAGTATTTAGTTGAGTACACTGCTTTCCCAAATAAATGAATTCTGTTACCGGAAAAAGGAAAGTGGATGTTGGATTAGTAACTAACAGCGTTTGCCACAAATAAATGAATTTTGTAAACATTAGAAACTTTGCTAAGTTCCAAAAACTTTTTTAAATCTTAGTCATTTTTTTTTTAATTTTTTTTTCAACGTTTATTTATTTTTGGGACAGAGAGAGACAGAGCATGAACGGGGGAGGGGCAGAGAGAGAGGGAGACACAGAATCGGAAACAGGCTCCAGGCTCTGAGCCATCAGCCCAGAGCCCGACGCGGGGCTCGAACTCACGGACCGCGAGATCGTGACCTGGCTGAAGTCGGACGCCTAACCGACTGCGCCACCCAGGCGCCCTAAATCTTAGTCATTTTTAATGAAAATATTTTTCTGATGCTTTCATAAACAGAAGTTGCTGATTATGATGTGAATGTTGCTTAATGATTTAAGCTCACTGATAAAGTCAATGCCATATTCTGTGTTCAGTGGATTTGTTTCTTCTCTCGCTACCAGTTGTCAGTCTTACTACCAGAAAGTCAGCTTTGAAACCATGCTTACAAATGTGGTGCCTTGAGGCGCCTGGGTGGCTCAGTCGGTTGGGCAGCCGACTTCGGCTCAGGTCACGATCTCGCACTCCGTGAGTTCGAGCCCCGCCTCGGGCTCTGTGCTGACAGCTCAGAGCCTGGAGCCTGTTTCAGATTCTGTGTATCCCTCTCTCTCTGACCCTCCCCTGTTCATGCTCTGTCTCTCCCTGTCTCAAAAAAATTAAAAAAAAAAAAAAGTTAAAAAAAAACAAATGTGGTGCCTCTTTTTCTGCTAACCCAAATCAAATAATCCAAATTACTAGAATTACATACAAGAATAGGAAGTTCTAAGTTCTTAACTGTATCTGTATCATCTGTTTCTATATGGAGGCCTACTTTCTGTTTATCTGTCTTTGGGAGAGTTATTTCACAGGCCTCTTTTGGCATGCCTCTCGATTTTTTCACTATGTTCAAATGTCAGAATATCCAGTAATTAGGGAGGGGCAGGAGGGAGAGGGAAAAAGTGCCGCCAAATACAGTGCTCATCAAGACTAGTGCAGTAGACAAACAACCAGTTAGGATAATAACGGACATATGCGTTGAATGCCTTACCTTTTAGATTCATACCATAGCCACGTGGCAACTCCACAGGCTTTGGATAGTAACACCTGCCATAGCCGAGGCCCTCTCTGTCTTCAAGGACATTTTGTTGTTGAGGTTGCTTGCCATTTTTGTTAGTTATTGACAGTGACTTCCCTTTCTTTTGATGATGTTTAAACTATGATATTTATTATCCTTTCCACAATGAACTTTTTTTTTTTTTAGGAAGAGGAGAGTTCTTACGTGAATACCTCCTTGGAAAGTCAAGATGCTATTTTCTATTCTGAACACTAGAGGGAAATCTTGTTTTCTCTTCGAGTGTTTTTAAATCCCAACTCGCCCTCAGCTAGTTCGGAATTCATTTACTTTGTTTTCAGTGTTAAGTGAATCAGTGTGAGATTTTTCATATTTATCAAAATAAAGTGAGTGGACATGACGACTAAATGTAACGTGGGTGGGATCCTGGGGCAGAAAAAGGACATTAGGCCAAAACTAAGGAGATCTGAATAAAGCACGGATGTTAGTTAATAATAATGTATCAGGGGCGCCTGGGTGGCGCAGTCGGTTAAGCGTCCGACTTCAGCCAGGTCACGATCTCGCGGTCCGTGAGTTCGAGCCCCGCGTCAGGCTCTGGGCTGATGGCTCAGAGCCTGGAGCCTGTTTCCGATTCTGTGTCTCCCTCTCTCTCTGACCCTCCCCCGTTCATGCTCTGTCTCTCTCTGTCCCAAAAATAAAAAATAAAAACGTGGAAAAAAAAATTAAAAAAAAATAATAATGTATCAATATTGGTTTGTCAATTGTGACAAATGTACCATAGTAAGGTAAGATATTGACAATAGGGAAACTGAGCAGAAGGTATGTGGGAACTCTGTACTTACTATCTCTGCAAGTTTTCTGTAAGTCTAAACTGCCAATATAAAAATAAAATTATTTTGGGATGAGCACTGGGTGTTGTATGGAAGCCAATTTGACAATAAACTTCATATTGAAATAAATAAATAAATAAAAATAAAATTATTTTTATTAAAAAAATTCATTAAAAAAGTGAGTCCAGGGGTGCCTGGGTGGCTCAGCCGGTGAAGCATCCGACTGTTGATTTCAGCTCAGGTCATGATCTCACAGTTTGTGAGTTCAAGTCTCCCGTTGGCTCTGCGCTGACAGTGTGGAGGCTGCTTGGGATCCTCTCTCCCCCACCTCCTCTCTGCCCCTCCCCAGCTCACTCTCTCTCAAAATAAATAAGCTTAAAAAAAAAAAAAAAAAAGCGAGTCCAGAACGTAATTTCCATTCTTTTCCTTTTTGGAACCATGGAAAATAGTTTTAAAACAATAGATTTGCAGGCCAATTTGCATATTAGAAAGAAGACCTTTGCTAAATGAGCTTTAAGTGTGTGAAGATATAACTAAATAGGATTAGACACATTCAAAATACTGAAACATGAAAAAACTATCAGTTACATGAGCTTCTCAAATTCCCAGCAAAGCACCCCTACCAGCAGAGATGAAGGAGGAGAGTCTCCCAAGTGTCAAGTGTCCGAGAAGGTCCTTGTGTTCTCTTGCTAACTCCCATACGGGGGCGCCCTTGAGGTCTATCCTCCCCAGCCCGGTGTTCCACCTCAAAGAAACACAACAGAAGTCCCCTAAAATTCCCTGAGGCGCTCTCAGAGAAGGTACCTGTTTCTATGTGGCACACCCCTCCACGAGGGTTCCTGAGACCTCTCTCATGCTCTCCAGGATTTTGCCTCTCATGTGCTCCCTCATGTTCTCTTCTCTCCCTCACAGTTCAAACCCACGGTCCCTGGGCTGATGGCCCCCTTCCCTTCTCTGAACTTCTCCCTATTGGCTCCTCGAGGACTCATTTGCCCCTCCCTTCAGGTGGCTCCACTCCTTGCCTAGAGCCGTGGATTCTTTCCCTGTAGTGGGAAGGCCCGGGGCTCTGCGGTAGGCCTGAGGGTGTCCATCAACATTCGGGTTCTCCTCCACCGGGGCATGAGGTAGAATTGCATGTCCCCGCCCGTGCCCTTGCTTCAGCCAAGGGAATATGCCAGCCTGTAAGAGCTGTCACTCCCCCCTTCTTCTCCCTCCTACCGGAAAACACCATCATTCCAGGCAACGGAGGCTCCCTCGGCTTGCACACTTAAGTGAGGACGATGCGGAGCCCCCAGTCAAAACTTGGGGTCATACAACATAAGAAAGAAAAGTATCTCTGTGGTTTTAAGCCGCTGAGATGTTAGGGTTTTTGAGCAACATAGTGTAGCTTGCCCTGACCAGCCACCATCCCTCCAAGCAAAAACGAACTATAATCTTCCCCATTTCACACGAGAAGGAGCTGGAGCACTGGCAGATTAGTATCACCTAGCTACAAAGGAGTAACCTGGGATTAAACCCCAGGAAGTTGGGCACCTGGGTGGCTCGGTCGGTTGACTGCCTTCGGCTCAGTTCATGATCTCACCATTTGTGAGTTTGAGCCCCACATCCGGCTGTCTGCTGTCAGCATGGAGCCCACTTCAGACCCTCTGCATGCCCTCTGCACCTCCCCCACTCACGCTCTCTCAAAAATAAATAAGGGTTAAAAAAAAAAAAAACCAACAAAACAGGAAGTATGGCTCCAGTGTCTGTGGCCTTATAACCACCCTTAGAGATGCCCAGGGATACAAGGAAACATCTATCTTCCTTTTCTTTCCCCTAAAGGGTGTCAGCTGCTGCTCCATCAGGCCCAGGGGGGCGGGGAGGAGGTTTCTCCACCTGCTGCATAGCTGTTGTCCTTAGACTGGCCTGTGTTAGAGCCTTTTCCTAGATCTGCGGATTTTCTTTCTCTTGTCCTGCTGAAGCTTTCTAAGAGGCTCACAGAAAAGGGTCCACGGGAGGTTAACACTGGAGGGCTTGAATTTTTGAAAATACTTTATGCTTCCCTCATTGGGATGGTTAATTGTTTAAATATTTTTTAAGTTTATTTATTTTGAGAGACAGAACAGAGAAGGGGCAGAGAGAGAGAGGGAAAGAGAGAATCCCAGGCGGCTGCCGCGCTGTCAGCGTGGAGCCCGATACGGGGCTCAAACTCACAAACCAGGAGATCATGACCTGAGCTGAAACCAAGAGTCAGACACTTAACTGATGGAGCCACCCAGGCAACCCTGGAATGATTAATTTTTATGTCAGCTTGGTTGGATCGCAGCGCCCAGATACGTGTCAAACATTATTCTGGATGTCCCTATGAGAGTGTCTTTGCGTGAGATTAGCATTCACATAGGTGGATGTTCTGTTGGTCTCAGCAGATGCTGGTGCTCTTGGCTGGGAATGCCCCAGGCACTAGCCTGGACCTGCACTGCTGTGACCAACCCCCACAGACATTCCCCTGGCTGGTACCACAGCTGTGGCCAGATGGGCTCTTGTGGTGATGATCAGAAGACGCACATAAGTGAAAAGCCATTGGAGAACTTTGGAGAACAAATTTATTACTCCCAAGTTCCAATCATCCGAAGGCCTAAATAGAACCGAAGACCCACCTCCCCAGAGCAAGAGGGAATTTGGCTAGCGTATGGCTTTTGGATTTGAACTTCAGCAGTGGCTCTTCCCAGGGTCTCCAGCCTGCCAGCCCACCCTGCAGATTTTGGACTCGCCAGAATCCATAATCAGATGAGCCAATTCCCTGACATAAATATCTTTCTCTATGGATACACATCCTATTCGTTCTGTTTCTCTGGAGAAGCTGACTGAAACATTCATATATAACTGATAGCGTGAAAGCTAGTTGAAAGATAATATTGAAAACAATAGATCCTTAGAACATTGAAGATATTTTTCAGATAGTTAGAGTTGGTACCGAAAGTCTTATATTCATCCTATTCCTGTTCCTTTGAATGTGGACTTTTTCACTTCTCTTTTTTTTAAAAAAGGCATTTTTTTGGTCCCAAGTATTTTAATCTTTTATGCTTCTTTTCTTGGGGGGGGTGGGGTTGGGCCTTAAAAATGTGTTGTTCTAGACCCCAGTGTGGGACTTTTCAACATGGAGATTAGATTCGTGTTCTTCAATTCTGGGAAAATTTCTTCTTTACCTATGAATATACTTCATTGGACCAGAAGCTTTGTAAAGGCAGGACCATATAAGTATCTTGTTCATTATTCATCTATGGTGCCTAGTGTAGTATAGTACTTAGAATCACACAGCTGTTCGAGCAAATGAATGAATACAGAAGTGAGTTTCAAACATGTAAATCTTGAGGTGTAAGTTGTACGTGGGAGCCTGGAATTCAAGAAAGACATCAGGGCTATAAGTATAGACCAGGGAGTTAAGTGCATATATTTGGTAAGTGAAGCCCTCCCTGGTCATGAAATGAGCCCCTGGAAAGGTGTACAGAGAAAGAAAGTGGGCAGTAGACGCCTGTAAAGGAAATGATTCCTCTGAATAAGAAAAAAAAAAAACAAAAAACAACCCTGTGTTTCCTGAATCTTCCAAGTACAAGTAAAACTTGAGAAAGATATTCCCTTATCCTATGGCTTTCTGTACCTCCTATCAGAATTCTGCAGATTCTTTGAGAAGCATGGTACCTGGGCATACTAATTACGGGGTCGGCCATCAAGATTCACCTCTTTGTGTATCGAATAAGCAGACAGAAGGAGACACACATGGGCAGGAAACAGAAGTGGGAAAGAAGAAAGCTGTTGACAGGTAAGAAAAGTTACCAGAAGAGAAAGGTAGGTGGACTCTTCTGACCCATCAAGCCCTCAGTCTCTCCTCAGCTATTCAGACTCTTGTTCTCGGGCCCTCTGCTCCTGAAAACGTTACACACTGCCTCACACTCCCTCCATGTAGCCCCCAGTGCTCCACCCCTGCGGGAAGCAAATATTTCTTGCAGGCCTAGCTTCTGGGCCTTACCCACACCCTCGTCCCCACTCTCCACCGAGTCTAATTTCTTGTCTAAGAAGGCTCAATTTCTCCTGCTGTTAAACCTAGCTTGATATCCTTTTTTTCTTTAAATGTTTGTTTGTTTGTTTTGTGAGAGAGAGTGCTCACATGGGGTGGGGGGTGGGGGAGTAGGGGGAGGGGCAGAGAGAGAATCCCAAGCAGGCTCTGTGCTGTGGGCTCAATCTCACAAACAGTGAAATCGAATGTGAGCCGAGATCGAGAGTTGGTCATGTAACCAAATGAGCCACCCAGGAACTCCTGAAACCAATATCCTTTTTTTTTTTTTTTTAACACTTTTAAAAAATTTATTTATTTATAAAGAGAGAAAGTACAAGTGGGGGAGGGGAAAAGAGAGAGAATACCAAGCAGGCTGTGCACTGTTAGTGCAGAGCCCGATGCGGGGCTTGAACCCACCAAGTATGAGGTTATAACCTGAGCCAAAGTCGGATGCTTAACCCACTGAGCCACCCAGGTGACCCTGAAACCAATATCCTTAATTCTAACTGAAGTTAGCTAACTTCTCCAAACACTGGATACCTAGGCCCCTTCATCTGCCTGTTTGGCCAACTAAACCACCTGCATTGACCTTGAGTCCAAGGTCCTATCTCTACTTTTCCCCCCTTTGAATTTCTCTGCAAGCCCCACGCCACCTCGGAGTGCGGCTCTCAGGGACCCCCCGCCCTGTGTGGTATCTTTCTGATAGAACATCCTTGCAGATTAGCTCATAACTGCATTTGTTTACTTTAATTTTAGAAGATGTATTGCCTGTTGGATAAGATGATGATGAAGTCCACATCCAGCATGCAGGTCTGTGAATCTCCACCACCAGACTAGCTGACTAGAGCGTTAAGAGGAAGTAGAAAGATGGTGTGTGTGTGTTGGAACATTCTATACAGAGATTCAGCTTCTGTTAGTGATGAGCTAGATAATAAGGACCGACCTTTCCTCTAAAATGAAAAACGTTGAATGAAATATATTTAAAGTCACATTAAAAACAATAAAGGACTGATGGGGCACTGGGTGGCTCAGTCAGTTAAGCGTCCTACTCTTGATATCATCTCAGGTCATGATCCCAGGGTCAAGCCCTGCATTGGGCTCTATGCTGTGTGTGGAGCCTGCTTGGGATTCTCTCTCCACTCCCTGTCTCTCTGCCTCTCCCCACCCCAAAGAAGTTTGGTAAAAACAATAAGGAAAAGGTAGTGGGACCTGCCATCTAAATTTGGGGGAAGGCTTAGGGCACCTGGGTGGCTCAGTTGGTTAAGAGTCTGACTTCGGCTCAGGTCATGATCTCACAGTTTGTGAATTTGAGCCCCGCGTTGGGCTCTGTGCTGACAGCTCGGAGCCTGGAGCCTGCTTTGGATTCTGTGTCTCCCTCCCTCCCTGCCCCTCCCCTGCTCACACTCTCTGTCTCTCTCTCTCTCTCAAAAATAAATAAACATTAAAAAAAATTTAATTTGGGGGGAAGGCTTGAACCTAGAAGTCAGGGGAAAGTATCTGAGCAGCAAAACCACCTCATGCTAAAAATGTTTGCTGATGCTGAACACTTAGTCTTGAGTTCTCCAGCCTCCTCGCTAAACAGACAGACCCAAAGCCAAGAGCCCAGCCAAGAAGAGGAAACTGAGGGAATAACATTCCCTACATCATAGGGACCCCCAAAGGCTGCTATGAGGTTGTGATATGTTGCCAAGAGAACAGACCAGGTAGAGAGTGTGATCTGGGTTGGGGAGAGGAGCTGGAGGGTGAAGTAATCACTAGTGGCCAGGGATTTAATCAACCACACCTATGAAAGCCTTCATTAGAAAGAAAGAAAGAAAGAAAGAAAGAAAGAAAGAAAGAAAGAAAGAAAGA
>NW_024412376.1:127594043-127613412 GCF_014898765.1 Herpailurus yagouaroundi | reverse complement strand
AGAAAGAAAGAAAGAAAGAAAGAAAGAAAGAAAGAAAGAAAGAAAGACAAAGGAAGAAAGGAAAAGAAAGAAAGAAAAAAGAAAGAAAAAGAAAAAGGAAGAAAGAAAGGAAGAAGAAGAAGAAAGAAAAAGAAAAAGAAAAGAAAGAAAAAAAAGAAAGAAAAAAGAAAGAAAAAAGAAAAAAGAAAGAAAGAAAAAGAAGGAAAGAAAGAAAGAAGAAAGAGAAAGAAAGAAAAAGGAAGAAAGAAAGAAGAAAGAAAGAAAGAAGAGAGAAAGAAAAAGAAAGAAAAAGGAAGAAAGAAAGAAGAAAGAAAGAAAGAAGAGAGAAAGAAATAGAAAGAAAAAAAGAAAAAGAAAGAAAGAAGGAAAGAAGGAAAGAAAGAAAGAAAGAAAGAAAGAAAGAAAGAAAGAAGCAAAAGGATGGGATTTGGAGGGTTTCTGGGTTTGTGAACACAAGATTAGGGGAGGAAGGCTTCTCACCCTTTCCCTGTGTCTGGCCCTGTGCATCTTTTCATCTGGCTGTTGATTCATATCCCCTTTTTAAACAATTTTTTAAATGTTTTTATTTATTTTTGAAGGAGAGAGACAGAGCATGAGTGGGGCGGTGGCGGGGCCGGGGGGGGGTGGAACAGAGAGAGAGGGAGACACACAATCCGAAGCAGGCTCCAGGCTCCGAGCTGTCAGCACACAGCCTGATACGGGGCTCAAACACACGAGCAGCGAGATCATGACCTGAGCTGAAGTCGGACACTTAACCGACTGAGCCACCCAGGCGCCCCTATTCATATCCTCTTTTAAAAAATGTTTATTTATTTATTTTTGAGAGACAGAGGGAGAGGGAGACAGAGAATCCCAAGTAGGCTCCACACCATCAGCCCAGAGCCCAACTCAGGGCTCAAACTCACGAACCATGAGATCATGACCTGAGCTGAAACCAAGAGTCAGAGATACTCCACTGACTGAGCCACCCAGGAACCCCTCATATCCTTTTTAATAAACCAGTAATCTAGTAAGTAAACTGGTTTCCTCAGTCCTATATCTGCTTAGCAAATTAATCAAACCCAAAGAGGAAGTCGTGGGAACCTCTAATTTCAGCCAGTCAATCAGAAGCAGCACAGGTAACAACCTGGACGTGGGACTGGCATCTAAAGTGGGATCAGTTTTGTGGAATTGAGTACTTAACCTGTGGATCTGATGCTATCTCTGAGTGGAGAGTGTCACAACTGAGTTGAATGGTAAGAATGCCCAGCTTGTGTATGATTGCTTGGTGCAAGGGGGTAGAGGGAACCCACATATTATAACTGGAGGCAGAATATTAGCTACACAATAAAAGAAATGGTAAACAGGTACTAGACTCCCCCTACCTCCCTGTAGTAAGAGAACAGGAGAAAACAAGCAAGCAAAAACAGAAAGCTAAGAAGGGAAAAGTCTCTAAGAAGTTATGGCCATAGATTTGTTTTTAAAAGTATTTGTACCCAGGACGCCTAGGTGGCTCAGTCAGTTAAGCAACAGACTCTTGGTTTTGGCTCAGGTCATGATCTCATGGTTCATGGGATTGAGCGCCCCGTCAGGCTCATACTGACAGCGCAGAGCCTGCATGGGATTCTCTCTCTCTCCCTCTCCCCCCTCCCTCTCTCTCTCTCTCTCTCTATGCCCTACACATCCCCCCCACCACCGCCACATGCACGCTCCCTCTCTCAAAATAAGTAAAAAATTTTTTAAGAAAGAAAAAAAAGTATTTGTCCACTAGAGAAGTATAGCCTGTGTGCACCAGAAAACCTCAAAGTGAGAGGGTTGACAACTGGTATGTCTTTGCACTTGGCAGAAACGAATGCAACACCTCTCGGAAACAGGACTCATTTATCCTGGGCTCCAGGGAACCACCAAGCTTTTCCAAGGGGCAATAATCAGTAAACAAAAATACACAAGAAGTAAGACGACAAGAATAAAAACCGGTAGAAAAAAAAGAAAAAGCTAAAACAGACCTACCTAAATTTCAGATATTAGAATTATCAATAACAAAGCATATAAATGACAAGCTTGAAAATATCTGTAGAACCATTAAAAGTAACAAAGCAGATTTTGGAAAGAACCAAATAGAAATTCTAGAAATGAACACTATAGCAACCAAGATGAAATCTTGAAAGAAGAATCAGTGAGCTGAAAGACAGAACAAAAGAAATTACTCAGAATGTGTAACACAGAAGAGGATGGGACACACAGGAGACAGGTAGGAGATAGGCAGAAAGACAAGCCGAGAAACTCTTGGAATTGGAATCCCAGAAGGAGAGGAGAGAGAGAATGGAGTGGACCCAACGTCTGCAGAGATAACGGCAGAGCACTTTTGAGGAAAATATGCAAGACATTGATTCACAGATTCCAGAGGAATTTACGTTGCTTAGGCTTTTCACACCTAAACACATCGTAGTGAAACTTCGGAAAAACAAAGACAAAGGCAGAGTCTTAAAAGCAGCCAGAGGGGGAGAGGAAGAGTATGTCTTCAAAGTAAGAGCAGCTAGACACACAACTGAGTTCTCGGCAGAAATTAGAGAAGCCAGAAGACATTGCTGTGATGTCTTAGGTGAGCGGAAAGAAAACGTGCATCAGTCAGAGTTCAAGTGGAGAAGCAGAACCAGGAAGAGATACATAGGAAGAGATTTGTTGCAAAACATCGGCTATGACATTTGGGAAGCTGACAAAGCAAGTCCAAAGCAAGGAGGGCAAACTGGAAGTCAAATGGGACAGGCCGGCACTGCAGTCCACAGGCAGGATTTCTATTTCATTCTGTGAAGTCTCAGCTCTGCTCTTCAAGGCCTTTCCATTGTTGGATTACGCCACTCAGGTCATAGGATACTCTCCCTTACTGAAAGTCCACTGGTTAGGGAGGCTAAGCACCTCTACAAAACACCTTCACAGCAACCCCTAGATTAGTGTTTCATTCAATAACCGTGAACTAGACAGGTTGACATATCCAAAGAATATCACAACTGCCAACCTGGAATTTTATGCTCAGTGAAAATATCTTTTAAGAATGAGAGCTAGGTTCTTCAAAAAATTCAAAATAGAACTACCCTATGACCCAGCAATTGCACTGCTAGGTATTTATCCAAAGGACACAGGAGTGCTGATTTGAAGGGGTACATCCACGCATGCCAGTGTTTATAGCAGCACTATCAACAATAGCTAAGGTATGGAAAGAGCCCAAACGTCCATCAACTGGGATGGATAAAGAAGATGTGAGATATAGATAGATATAGATATAGATATAGATATAGATATAGATATAGATATAGATATACACACATATACAATTGAGTGTTACTCAGAGATCAAAAAGAATGAGATCTTGCCATTTGCAACAACATGGATGGAACTAGAGTGTATTACACTAAGCGAAATAAGCCAGAGAAAGACAAATAGCAGAGGATTTCACTCATACGTGGAATTTAAGCAACAAAACAGACGAACACAGGGGAAGGGAAGCAAAAATAATATAAAAACAGAGAGGGAGGCAAACCATAAGAGACTCTTAAATACAGAGAACAGACAGGGCTGCTGGCAGGGTGTTGGGTGAGGGGATGGGCTACCTGGGCAATGGGCATTGAGGACACTTGTTGGGATGAGCACTGGATGTTACATGGAAGTGATGAATCACTAAAATTCTATTCCTGAAATCACGATTATACTATATGTCAACTAACTTCGATTTAAATTTAAAAAAAGAAAAAAAAAAAAGAATGAGAGGCAAACAGGGGCACCTGGCTGGTTCAGTCCGTAGAGCATGCAAGTGTTGATCTCAAGGTCGAGGGTTCCAGCCCCATGTTGCAGGTACAGTTTACTTTAAAAAAAAAAAAAAAAAAAAGAATGAGTGCTGAAGATTATTTATTTGTGTTGCAATTATTTATTTCTTTACTTATTTATCTATAAATATATATTTATTTAAGTAATCTTTACACCTAATATGGGGCTCTAATGCATGACCCAGAGATCAAGAGCCACACACTCCCCCAACTGAGCCGGCCAGGCTTCCCAAAGATACTTCTAGATGAACAGAAACAGAGTTTATCACTAGCATTTCATCGCTAACAGAATTTCTAAAGGATCTATTTCAGGCAAAAGGAAAAGCATCCCAGATGGAAGTTGTGAGTTACAGGAAGGAATCTGAAAAGCAAAATAACTAAACATAGTAACAAAAGATACAAAGTATCTACTTCTAAACTATGAGAATTGAATGATTTAGAAAAGTTCATTCAAAGGAAAGCGGGAAAATGGAAAAGAAAAAAAAAAAAAAACAGAATAGATGGGCACAGAGCCAGAGAAAATCAGGCACAAAATAAGATGACAGATTTAAACCCAAATATGTTAATAATCATATTACATGGAGATAGGAAAAGACAAAATACTCTAATAAAAAGGCAAAAGTAAATTTTTGACTGAGAAAAAAATAAGTGTGGCTTTTCCAACAGACACATCTAAAACATAAAGATATTTAAAGATTGAGAGTAAGGGGCAGCTCAGTCGGTTAAACGTCCGACTTCGGCTCAGGTCATGATCTCACGGTTCATGGGTTCGAGCCCCTTGTTGGGCTCTGTGCTGACAGTGCGGAGTCTGGAGCCTGCTTCAGATTTTGTGTGTGTGTCTCTCTCTCTGCCCTTCCACCCGCTCACACACACACACACTCCCTCTCTCTCAAGAAGTAAATAAACATTGAAAAAAAATTTTAAAGATTGACGGTAAAAAGATAAAAAACCTGTATTAATCAGAAGAATGCTGGAGCAGCTCTTAATATCAGACAAAAGCAATACTGGTCACTTCATGATGACAGAGAAACTCAAGTCGTCAGACAAATATGAAAATTTTAATTTTTATGCACCTGAAAACATGGCCGCAAAATACATAAAGCAAACTTGTATACATTACGAGGAGAAATAGACAAATGGTCTATCATGGTGGCGAATTTTGATCACACGTTCAAAGTTTGTGTGAAGTTTCAAAGAGGCCAATGGGCACTTATGTTTTTATGACTGAAAAATGATGAAGCCCTCTTAGTAACAGTGTTTAAGTGAGGAATAAAGATTATATTTCATGAGAGAAATAAGTTATGAGCAAAATAAATCATGATTTAAAAAAGAAAACTTTAGAGCTTCTCACACAGAGAATTTGCCCTGCATTATTAGAAATAAAAACAGCCACAAAAGATAACAAAGCACCAAGAATACAGAAATACGGTGACCTTTACGAGCCTCATGAATGTGTTTTGCCTGGATGCGTTTTGAAGAAACATGAGGAAGGACGCATAGTATCCAACAGTAGCAAGAGGAAACTAGCGGCGATGATCTGGCTAACAATGGACTTTATGCTGGACAAAGTCCTGGGAGCAAATGCACCCTACACTTAAAATTAGGAGCCCTGGGACTTGGGTTCAAGTGTTCGGCTTCTTACCCCCCAACCCCACTTATTAGCTTTAATTAGACGTGGGACCTTGGGAAAGGCTGAAGTTTTCTGACAGCCCATTTCAATGCACTTTGTAAGGATACTGTGTGCTCTATCTACTCACAAATTTATTGTGATGTCAAATGAAATCATTGACATGGCAATGACTCTGTATAAGTAACACAATGGACCACAAACATGTCTCAAGTCCAAATAACAAATGGATGCAGAAAATAAAACATCAGAGGTTATTCTCAATGGTATTTTGAAACACAAGGATATATATAACGTAGATTTGAAAGTTCCCCAGAAACAGACAAAATAGTGCCCCGGGGAAAGGTTTGCATTCCGTGTGCGCATATCCTTCTACTTACCCTCTACTCCCATTTCGTACCTGAGAGTTCATGGATTCCAGAATGTCAGGCTGAAGAGTTGGAAGAAGGTGAATGAGAAGCCCCGTATGATGGCAAGAGGGGAGAGACCACTTTGCCATCTTCTCTTGCTATCTCTTTGGGAAAGGGTAGGATATGGAGAATATTCCCTGACGTCTTGGAGGAGAGTATAAACTGTGTCCCACAGAAGCCTAGGGAACATGGCCTGAAACCAGCATGGCAGAGAGAGACAAGCATCATAAACTCTTCTGACTTCCCTGCAGGGTTCTGTACCTTTTAGGTTCAGGGGTACATAAGCCACTCCTTGCAACCAATCATGACCGTGAATAAAACTTTTATACACCACTTATTGTCTTGCAGAGAGTCCCAGGACACTTCTCAAGAATTCTACACTTTCTCTTTGTCCCTGTGGCAGAAGTAGAGAGGGCCCCAAAAAGCAGGCTCATGAACTCAAGGAGGAAACAGTATTATGTGTGGCCAAAAGAGACTTCCCAGCAAAAAAAAAAAAAAACACAAAAAACAAAAAACAAAAACAAAAAAACCCCAACTCTCTCCAAATAGAGAAATTGCATCATTGCAGGGATTGTAAAAGAGACCACAAAGCCAATCCCCTCGGCAGTGCCCAAGAGCTATGGAAGTTTGAACTGTGGAGGAAAGAGAATTAGTAAATCTTTAATCCCTGGTCATTTATGTTGCTAGTAGGTAGGCAGTGGTCCTGTAAGGTGATCCAATTAACTTTATCAAATAAAACAAAAGATGACAGTGAGTCCCTAATGGGACCCGAAAAAAACAACCGTGCCTAGTATAGGTCGAGCCCCATGAAATTGCTGATATTTGACGATTACCTGCAAAAAAGAGTAGTGACATATAGTTCAACTTACTACAAAAGCAGAAAGGAATGTTCATAATTTTTTAAAAGACTTTTTTATTTCTAAGTAATCTCTGCACCCAACATGGGACTCAAACCCACAACCCCGAGATCAAGCGTCACACTCTCCACCAACTGAGCCAGCCAGGCGGCTCTGTCCATAAATATTTCTAAGGGGTGGTCCTAGGTACTAGTGTTTTGAGTAGGAAAGACAAGAGTCACTTGGAAGGGAGGGAGCTTCCCGTGGAGAAAAATCCCACATACAAAATGGCATCTTACTTACCTAACCCTAATAGCAATATATTTTTAATTAGACAATTCATAAACAATTTCCCTGAGTTTAGAGTATGTAACTAACATGGAGACATGATAACAGAAATAACAAACCAGAGTAATGTTTCCTTTTCAAGAATAGTCATAAGGAGATCATTTCCAAAGTCAAATGAAATTATTTATCCTTTTCTCAATTTGTTCCATGTGACAAAAGAAGCTAGATGCCCCCTGAACCCATCCATTCATCTTGGACACACAGCCCAAGCCCCTTCCCCAGCCTTCTTGCATCTATTTTGTAGAACCACGTGGCTCTGTGGTGGGCTGGTACATGTTTAACACCTCATCTGTAGTATCTGCCTTTTTCCACAGTGTGCGTATTCCCACGAAGCCCTATTTCAAGCCACCAATGGGATGCCATTCAATGTGGAGTTGGGAAAAAATGCACAGAACTCTCAGTTGAGACCAGATGGTTATAGCACACCCCTGAGATGGTGAGTTCTTACCGACGGAATGCGAGAAGGGACAGGTCACATAGCAGGCAAGGCATTATGTGCCTGTGGCTGTTTCCACTCCAACTCTCTCGCTCTCTCACAACTTGGTGGCCTCCTGAGGAAGATGATCAAGATGCAGGATGGGAGGAGGATAAATTCTCGAGTTCCTTCAGTGCTTAGGAACATCTGCCCCGGACTTTACCCAAGTGAGCAGTGAACATCTACTACATCAAAACGCTGAGATTTGCGGACTGTTAAAGCAATTAGCCTCTCCTAACATGTTGCCTTTAGAGAAACGGCAACTACACTCTGTAATATCTCATTTTATCAATTGTATGTCTTCCTTCAACTCAAACTCTAACCAAGGATACGATCATGTAAGTTATATACCTTATATGACATTGTGCTTTATAATGAGAAATATATATTTGGTCTGTGTCCTATTCTTGGCAAGGAGCTCTTAAAATTGTTGGAATTCCCTAATTGAAAGTTAAAAGTGTCTGATGTCATGTTAATGAGGTGATTTTTTGCACCTGCTCTAGGGTCACCTAAGGTTGGGGGTTGGATGCCAGGAGAACCAACCATGCGATTAGACAAAAGTCCCAACACCTGACTTCGGAGGAGGGAAGCAAGAGAGGCTTGAGGTTGAATTCCATCACCA
Organism: Herpailurus yagouaroundi; assembly: GCF_014898765.1. Lineage (NCBI taxonomy): Eukaryota > Metazoa > Chordata > Mammalia > Carnivora > Felidae > Herpailurus > Herpailurus yagouaroundi. The sequence continues at coordinate 127,605,294 of NW_024412376.1, read as the reverse complement.
GCAGCCAATGATTCAATCAACCATGCCTATGTAATGAAGCCTCCATCAGAACACAATGGGATGGGGTTAGGAGAGCTTCCTGGTTGGAACACATGGAGATTCTGGAGAATGGCGCACGCGGAGAAGGTGGGGAAACTGCCCCCTTTCCCCACACCTCATTTCATGCACCCCTTCCATCTGGCTGTTCCTGAGTTATATCCATTTATAATAAGCCGATCATCTAGTTAGTAAGTAGTGTTTTCTTTGTTTTTAGTTCTGTGAACTGATCTAACAAAGTCATCAAACCTGAGGAAGTGGTTGTTGGAACCTCCAATCCATGGACGGTCGGAAGCCCAGGTGACTACTGGGACTTAAGCCTGGCACCTGAGGTGAGGGAAGGTGAGGGTGCAGTCTCACAGGACTGAGCCCTTAATCTGTGGAATTTGACACTATTTGCAGGTAGACAGTGCCAGAATTGAGTGGAATTATAGATCATTCAACTGGTGTTGGAGAATTGCCTGGAGGTGTAGGGACTCCCCACCACCTGGGAATTGGTGATCAGTATCATTACCCTACAGCTGTTGACCTTGCCTTAAGAAAAGAAGTCTTGGGGCACCTGGGTGGTTCAGTCGGTTGAGCATCTGACTCCGGATTTCAGCTCAGGTCATGACCCCAGGCTTGTGGGATTGAGCCCCACGTCAGGCCTCTTGTGGGGCTCTGTGCTGAGCCTGGAGCCTGCTTGGAATTCTCTCTTCCTTTCTCCCCCTTTGCCGTTCTTCCTCTCTCTCTCTCTCTCTCTCTCTCTCTCTCTCTCTCTCTCTCTCTCTCTCACATAAAATAAAAATTAAAAAACATAAAGAAGTTCCCACAAATAGCCATTATCATCGGTTTTTATTAAATAGCAAAGTGGATGTTTCATAACTTTAATAAATGACTTTAAGGAAACCATCAACAAGGCACATTTTATTTAGTTTCAAATGAAAAAGTCAGAAATAATAGCCCAATCATTTCAGTCCTTTTAATAGCTTGGTATCAATTTAACAAATAACGATTCAATTCAGTTTAACCCTTGAGCACATAGCTATAAACAGATATGCCTTGGACTATTTTCTTGGCAAACTCCCAGCCCGAAGCATAATAATGGTGTGTAAACGGCGTGTGTCAGGGTCATATTAATTCATTTAAGACTGCAGTAAAATTTCTCGGCAGGATTTCTTCTAATGTTATGGGCTGTAAAGAAGTATCTAGTGAAATTTATGCCGTAATTGACTCCATCTGGCTTTGTAACACTGCTAAGTGCAGTCCCTATCAGGAAAGAATGGAATGGTTGAGACAAATGTTAGCACAGACTGACGTCATGAATCTTATTTCCTGGAACTACTTGAATCATCAAATTCTAAGTGACCAATCAGACAAGAGGGGGAAACCATCTTTTAACGTAGGATTTTCAACAACGGATGGACATCCTGCATTTCTTACTAAGCATCCCCGCTCCCTCATAGAAGCAGCCCCTAGTTTGAATGGTGAAAATTCCCATGAACAGAGTGGACGGTGGGCCTCCCATGGCTCACTTGGCCTTGAGCTCGGGGGTGGCATCGCTGAGAGAAAGATCTCCAGGCTTCGGGGAGACTAGCAGAACATGTCTCTAGTGATATCTCCTGGTTAGAAGATCCCTTGACCTTTAAAACAATTTTTTTAATGTTTACTTATTTTTGAGCAAGAGGGAGATAGAGACAGAGCAAGAGCAGGGGAGAGCAGAGAGAGAGAGAGAGAGGGAGACACAGAATTGGAAGCAGGCTCCAGGCTCTGAGCTGTCAGCACAGAGCTGGATGCCGGGCTTGAACCCACAAACCTTGAGATCATGACCTGAGCTGAAGCAGACGCCTAACGGAGAGAGCCACCCAGGGGTCCCTGACTTTTTTTTTTAATGGTTATTTATTTATTTTGAGAAAGAGAGCATGTGTGTGAGTGGGGGGGAGGGACAGAGAGAGACGGAGAGAATCCCAAACAGGCTCCATGCTATCAGCGCAAAGCCTAACGCAGGGCTGGAACTCACGAACTGAGATCATGACCTAAGCTGAAATCAAGAGTTGGCCACTTACCTGACTGAGACACCCAGGCACCCCGACCCCTTGGCTTTTGGCCCCCATCTTCACACAGTGCAGCTGAAGCTTATAGAGAAATTTTTTAAATGTATGTCCTTAAATCCAACATTTTTTTGGTGATGATTTTTTTTTATTAAATATAATTTAATTTATTGTCAAATTGGTTTCCATACAACACCCAGTGCTCATCCCAACAGGTGCCCTCCTCAATGCCCATCACCCACTTTCCCCTCTCCCCCCAACCCCCATCAACCCTCAGTTTGTTCTCAGTATTTAAGAGTCTCTTATAGTTTGCCTCTCTCCCCCTCTGTAACTTTATTTATTCATTTTTTTCAACATTTTAAACAAAGAGATACATGGGTAAAGTCTCAAATTACTTCCCAAAGTAAGTAGGGGATGTCAGAATGACAAGAGGGTGGTTTGAAAGGGGCACCACGCGTGCAGACTTCGGTGTTGCTGGATCGCACAAGTCAACTATTTGTAACAGTCTTGTTAACTAAAATGTACCCAGTAAGTGGTATTTTAATCATTATACATCCTAATACGGGATTTTGTTACTTATGTGTAAGTGTGTAGGCGATTTAGTAAGTTTGATGTTAGGAAACTGATTTTCGGGACTCTCGTAGGAAAAGAAGGAGTTCTGGAAAACAGATGGCTGACTGACCACAGGCAGAGCAGCTAGCAGGACTGCTTGGGTGGAACCTGGAGATTGTCCTAAAAAATAGCATCAAAGGGAGTTGAAAGGCCTGTATCTCTTGTTCCTGTGATCATATGACCTGACTTCAGCTCTCAGGAGTATGTCAAAATATCTTGGAATAAATGAGCTTCTTAAGGTTGACCCAAGCAACAGGATGTAGAGGGGGAAGTGGGGACTTTTGCAGCAACGGCAAAGAAAAGTCAAGTACGTATAAGAATATGAGCAGGCATTCTGTCTTCAGGTAAAAAAAAAAAAAAAAGAGAGAGAGAGAGAGAGAGAGAGAATGATGGCAGGGATCTTGGTGATGACAGCTCTCAGTGTGTCCTTGAATCATACTGCTTCACTATAGACCGGTGTCCCCTGTATTTGTGCACAGCGATCATTCTGGTACCTCTTTTCAACTTCCTCCTTGAAATTCCCTTCGCCTCTCTCCTATGTTGGATTTCCTGTTTTCCATGCCTTCTTGGCTTACTGTTTGATGTTGATGGACACATCCTACAGTAGCTTCACCAGAAAGGGCACATGAGAGGTAAGGTCTTTGCAAGACTGTCAGTCAAAACTCTCTTATCCAAACCTGGTAATTTATTAATAGTTTAACGGGGTATGGAATTTCAGATCAGCAATCATTTTCCTTCCAGATTGTGAAAGCATTACTGAAATGTTTTGATTTTTAATTTCATGTATTTTTCATTTCTGGAAATGATCTTTGGTTCTTTGTGAAAACTGCCATGTCAGGGGCTCCTGGGTGGCTCAGTCTACTGAGCATCCCTCTCTTGATCTTGGCTCAGGTCATGATCTCAGGGTTTGGGATTGAGCCCCGTGTTGGGCTCCATGCTGAATGTGGAGCCTACTTAAGATTCTCTCTCTCTCTCTCTCTCTCTCTCTCTCTCTCTCTCTCCCTCTCTCCCTCTTTGCCCTCACCCTGCCCCTCTCCCCTGCTCTCTCTCTCTCTCAACTTAAAAACAAACAAACAAATACCTGCTATGTCATTCACAGAATTACTTTTTTCCTGAAGGTATTTTCAAGTTTAATTCTTTCATTCTTTGAACTTGGTAGGCCTGTTTAAAGTTCATGTCTGATCATTCCAATATCCCTTGTCATTCAGATTCAGGTTTTATTTCCCTGTGCGCTCCTGCCTGCGTCTGCTAGATACGACCTTAGAAAAATGATTGTGGTGGTTCCCTGAGGTCCCGGTTGGATGTGCCTTCCTTGCAAAACTTTCCGTTTGTTTCTTCCAGATGCCTAAGGACCACATCAAGGTTTGAGAGTTCTTGGCCCACCCGGGTTATGTGTGCTCTGAATGCAGTTTCGTGTGAGGACCATCCGTGGGCACGATGTGCCTACGTCAGCCTCTTTTCCTCTTTTCCCTTCCTGTTCCCCGCGGCACCACCAAGGCGGTCCTCTCCACAGTTCCCTGCAGTGCAGGGGAAGGAGGGCCAATCTAGCTCAGGTTTGCCATCATTGTTTCCATGTTCCCCTTGCCTCTCTGGTCACAAGCTCTAGTCCTGAAGTTCCCAACTGTCTATGTCGTTAATACTTTGAGGTATTTTTATCTTCAAAAATATCTTTTATCCAGTGTTTTTCACTGTTTTCAGCAGGAGGATTACTAAGTTTTCTAGCCTGCCTTTACTGGAAACTGAAGTGCTTCGTTGATTTCTTGCTTGCTTCCAGTGTTCCTGCTAAGTCCAAAGCCATTTGGATGCCTGATCCTTTATATACGATCAGGGTTTTGTTGTTTCTGCTTTCTCTCTCTCTGAAAGCTAATAAACCTGGGTGCTAGTTTTGTAAAATTTCACAAAGTCTCAAAAGTGCCGTGCACATCAGGGAACAGAAAAGGACGCGGCGGACAGGATAAGGTAGCATTCAGGTGGTTATAAAAGCAAAACCCAAACCAAAAGGAAGTCGTGCCATGATGGAAGACCATGCTTAGAAACACGTGCTTCAGGGTGAGCCTGTTTTATCCATCGTACGGGGCTCTATCAGTGTGTCCCTTCAGTCTGAAATCCCATCCTTAGACTCTGAGAAATGTCCTCAAAAACCTGCACTGAAGATTTACTTTGCTCAGTTTTCTCCATCTTTCCAGGAATGTGTATTCGATATTGTATCTTGGGGACTGGCCCTCTGTTACAGACTGTTTGTGTCCCCCCACAATTCATAGGCTAACATCTAATCTAATCCAATGAAATGGTATTAGGAGGTTGGAGTCCTTGGAAGGTAAGTAGGTCATGAGGGTGGGGCCTTCGTGAATGGTATTAGTGTCCCTAGAAGATGAGAGCAGGGAGCTAGCTTGTTCCCTCTGCACCTGCCATGTGAGGATGTAACTAGAAGTCTGCAGCCCTGAAGAGAGCCCTTCAAAGCTGACCATGCTGGTACCACAATCTCGGACTTCCGGCCTCCAGAACTGTGAGAGGCACATTTCTGTTGTTGAAAAGCTATCTGTCTATGGCACTTTTTTTATAGTTCCCGAACTAAGACGCCCTTTAATTTTTGTAATTGTTCTCTCCTATGTTCTGCCTCCGGCATTTTGCTTTATTTAATAGAAACTGTTAACTTTATGGCCCAGCTCTGTGATTGTTTCAGTCCTGTTTTCATATTCAAAAACGTTAACGCCTCTTCTTTTTGTTGTTTTCTAAATGGTCCTTTTTCCTGCAGCCAATTCTTACTTTGCGATTGCAATACCCATGTCTGAAAGGTGCTTTTTTTAACTTTAAAAAGTCTTACTTCCTTTGCTTGGCCTCTATTGCAATAGGTGGCCTGCTTGTTTGGTTTTTGTGTGTATGTGTGTGGGGGGGGGGGGTGTCTTTATCTTCCACAGTGGAAGTTTTCCATTGGTGCCTAGTAATCTTTGGTTGTGTGTTCATTCTTAAGAGAAGGAGGCTAAAATGCTGACTGGAAGATCTGAACGCCTTCACGATGATCGGGGGTGGGCACTTTTATTAGGGAGACTCCAATGTCCTCTTTTTACTCTATATGCCAAGTTCTGGAGCCCAGTCGGGGGAAGAAGGCTAGGGTAGTCAGTCGTAGGATCTTGTGTGTGCACATTCACCTATTACTTTTTCTTACTGTATTTGTCCCCTCAACTACATCTGAGGCAACCCCACAAAATCTTTTACCTCTCCAGAGAGGGAATCTGCAGTCTAGGGGAAGTTGTCTAGAGACATAAACTAGGTAGTAGATCTGGACATTTAATTCCACCTCCTCCTCCTCCTTCTTCTCTTCTTCTTTGAAAAAAAAAAAAAAAAACACCTTTATTGAAATGTAATTTACATACCAAGAGATGTACAGACTTTCAGGGTGGACCCAACTGCCCCTGAAACAACCCTAATTTTAGGGGAGCCTGGGTGGCTCAGTCAGTTAAGCATCTAATTTCAGCTCAGGTCATGATCTCAGTTTGTGAGTTCGAGCCCCGAGTCAGGCTCTGTGGTGACAGCTCAGAGCCTGGAGCCTGCTTCGAATTCTGTCTCTCTCTCTCTCTCTCTGCCCTTCCCCCACTCACATTCTATCTCTTTCTCTCAATAAATAAATAAATAAATACATACATACATACATACATAAATAAACATTTTTAAGAATCCTAATTTTGGTTTCCGATTCTGTGTCTCCCTCTCTCTCTGCCCCTCCCCCGTTCATGCTCTGTCTCTCTCTGTCCCAAAAATAAATAAACGTTGAAGAATCCTAATTTTAGCCCATCCTTCACACTACCTTCTTGCAGTACATGGACCTGCCCACTCTTGAGCCTTGGGGAATCCTATGGTGTAAACAGAGTTAGTAGTGTAATCAATATGAGTGAGAGAAGGGCCAACTGTGGTAATTGATTCTCTCAGGAGACCTATCTTTTCTTTTTTCTCTGTCCCCAGCACCTAGACTGAAATGAACAAGTTCATTAATCTTTACATGCTTCGTCTCTGCTAAGGTGCAGATAGCTTTCTCTCCTGCCTTTCTGAAGAGGCTGTGGCTCTTCAGGATTCCTTTATGTGGGGTGTCTCACTTCCAACGTCCCAGCTCTTGGTGCCTGAGGCTCTGTCTCTTGTCTCCTGGCCACCCCCCCACCCCCCCCGCCCCCCCCCCGCCATGCCATCCCCCTCCACCCTGAGAACTCTGGGTTCCTAGTCCTGGCAAATGCCCTCGAGACCACATGGGGTTTTGGCACTAGTTTAGTTCACTATTATATATTCCTGGTTTTCAAAGTATATTTACTGTATTTAATTCAGTGGTTTCCACGTTTGGTAACTGGAGGATTTTTCAGAATATCTAGCCCACGAGATTGCTGGGAACGATTCATCTTATTAAATCCTATTCATCTTTAAGGGCTCAACTCCAAGGTCACCCCTTATGTGAAAGCTCTCCATACTTCTGGAGGAGTGAGGTCTTCTTCCTCTAAGCCTCCACAGCCCCCCTCATGACACTCCTCCTCCACTGCTGTAACTGACTTGGAAGGTGGCTTTAACTGTGTCTTATGTATCGGTTGCCGTCACCAGCTCTGAGCTACTCAGGGCAGACACTTCTGGATGTGTCTCTTATCTTCTGCATGCAGCAGAAGGCCTGCCGGCTGGGTGTGGGGGTGCTTAATGCTTATTGGATTAAAAGAAAAGTAATTGTTAATGTGTTCATGCCATAGTTCAGATTCTGCTTGAGGCTCCCAATCATATCTGTTAGGAGATATTTGATGTCCACATATTTAATGTAAACATGTGTTGGTGTCTTCATTCTGTCCCTGAAAACATGCCAAGTTTTTCCTAGCCCAAGATCTTGGCATTACTGTCCTTCTTCTTGGAATGCTGCTCCCCTGGATGCTTGCGTGCTACCATATTTCCCTTATGTAGACCTCAACGCGAATGCTACGTTTAGGGAGAAGACTCCCCTAATCACCCCACCCGCGTGCCACATTATTCTATTTTCTCTTCTTCATGGTCTGTATTACAGCATATGATTGTATAATCACCTAAAATTAACTTATTTATGTGTTTAAAAGCTAAACGTATAAATGCAATCTATGCAGTAGTATCCCCAGAACCTAAATTAAGCCTGCCACATGATAGATACCCAATAAGTAATTTGTTGATTGACTGCCTAATATGTAGAGGGGCAAGAGATTTTAGAAATGAATAAATTGGGAGGCAGCTACGTGGCTCAGGTGGTTAAGCGTTCGGCTTTGGCTCAGGTCATGATCTTACGGGGTTGTGAGTTTGAGCCCCGCCTCGGGTTCCCCGTGGTCAGTGCAGACCCCACTTCAGATCCTCTGTCCCCCTCTCTCTGCCCCTACCCCACTCGTGCTTTCTCTCTCTCGAAGATAAATAAACATTTATTTAAAAAAAAGAAATGAATAATTGGCCCTCATGGGTTCATTTAAATCAAATGGGCCCTCCTGGGTTCATTTAAATCAAATCAAATCTATTTGATCAAAAATAGATATTCCTGTCGACCATTTTTTTTTTAATGTTTATTTACCTTTGAGAGACAGAGCACAAGCAGGGGAGGGGCAGAGAGAGAGGGAGACACAGAATTCGAAGCAGGCTCCAGGCTCTGAACTATCAGCATGGAGCCTGACACGGGGTTCGAACCCAGGAACCACAAGATCATGACATGAGCCAAAGTCTCATGACCTGAGCCAAAATCAGACGCTTAACCAGTTGAGCCACCCAGGCACCCCTCCTGTGGACCACTTTTGAGATTTGTCTATGGCAGACAACTAGTCATATCTGTCTTTTTCTAGGGCTAAATTTAAGTTATACTCTGTAATTCTGGGGACCCCAAAGATCATGTAATCATGTGTTAGAGCATATTTAACCTTGCTTCCTAAGTAAAGTCCTGGCTTTGTCTGTAGGTAGTGCTAGTTTTGGTCCCCCTTGTCATGGAGTTAGGTCAAATTCTTCCAGATGGGGCTTTGGTTCAGCCGGCCGTTTTCTTCTAAAGGATGCCCACCTCTGCCAAAGTAGTTCGCTAGGTAGGAAGGAAGTATGGGATTATAGATGAGGGAGAAGACACCTCAGTAGAGGTTTGGGAGAGCTAGGTGGCACAGGGTACCGGGGGTTAGCAGAGAAGAGAGTCTTAAAAAGTAGGCTAAGATGGTGTGCTGGGGGGAAAAATCCAAGTAGAAAGCCCTCAGAAAAAACTTGGACCAACTTTGATATTCAGGCCAGGGTCAGCTTTGCCCACAATTGGTCTGAAAAGACGCAGCTCCCCTTACCTTGGCCAGAAACCTGCGTGACTGTTGGGGAAGGAAGAAGGCTCAAGCTGGCATTTTTTTTTGTCCTGGGGCCCAAGCTTCTTGCGGATAAAGAGTACAGCGAAGCAGGACGTAGGTATCTGCTTCGATTCTAAAGAGGTTATAATCGCTGTAGCCCAGTGACCACACTGCCTTTCTTTCACCTTCCACCTGCTACAGGAAGCCAGGTTGAGGCGTGAGCCAAGGTTTGGCTCTGCGTGCTAAACAGATGCTCTCTGGAAGTGGTTTGGCCATGCTACCCACACATGCACGTAGCTTCCAGCGGTGGTCCCCCAGCTGGTAGTGGACAAAGGGGTTGGTGAAAAATGCCCATCCCCCTCAGAATTTCTGGGTCGGCAGGTTTGACACAGGGTCCTGGTGTCTGAATTGTCAGCTGGTGCCACAGTGGTTCTGCTAAAGGCAGTTTGTGGATCACTTTTACAAAATCGGCTTTTTTTTTTTTTTAATTTATATATGAAATTTATTGTCAAATTGGTTTCCATACAACACCCAGTGCTCATCCCAAAAGGTGCCCTCCTCAATACCCATCACCCACCCTCTCCTCCCTCCCACCCCCCATCAACCCTTAGTTTGTTCTCAGTTCTCAACAGTCTCTTATGCTTTGGCTCTCTCCCACTCTAACCTCTTTTTTTTTTTTTTTTTCCCTTCCCCTCCCCCATGGGTTCCTGTTAAGTTTCTCAGGATCCACATAAGAGTGAAACCATATGGTATCTGTCTTTCTCTGTATGGCTTATTTCACTTAGCATCACACTCTCCAGTTGCATCCACGTTGCTACAAAAGGCCATATTTCATTGTTTCTCATTGCCACGTAGTATTCCATTGTGTATATAAACCACAATTTCTTTATCCATTCATCAGTTGATGGACATTTAGGCTCTTTCCATAATTTGGCTATTGTTGAGAGTGCTGCTATGAACATTGGGGTACAAGTGCCCCTATGCATCAGTACTCCTGTGTCCCTTGGATAAATTCCTAGCAGTGCTATTGCTGGGTCATAGGGTAGGTCTATTTTTAATTTTCTGAGGAACCTCCACACTGCTTTCCAGAGCGGCTGCACCAATTTGCATTCCCACCAACAGTGCAAGAGGATTCCCGTTTCTCCACATCCTCTCCAGCATCTATAGTCTCCTGATTTGTTCATTTTGGCCACTCTGACTGGCGTGAGGTGATACCTGAGTGTGGTTTTGATTTGTATTTCCCTGATAAGGAGCGACGCTGAACATCTTTTCATGTGCCTGTTGGCCATCCGGATGTCTTCTTTAGAGAAGTGTCTATTCATGTTTTCTGCCCATTTCTTCACTGGGTTATTTGTTTTTCGGGTGTGGAGTTTGGTGAGCTCTTTATAGATTTTGGATACTAGCCCTTTGTCCGATATGTCATTTGCAAATATCTTTTCCCATTCCGTTGGTTGCCTTTTAGTTTTGTTGGTTGTTTCCTTTGCTGTGCAGAAGCTTTTTATCTTCATAAGGTCCCAGTAATTCACTTTTGCTTTTAATTCCCTTGCCTTTGGGGATGTGTCGAGTAAGAGATTGCTACGGCTGAGGTCAGAGAGGTCTTTTCCTGCTTTCTCCTCTAAGGTTTTGATGGTTTCCTGTCTCACATTCAGGTCCTTTATCCATTTTGAGTTTATTTTTGTGAATGGTGTGAGAAAGTGGTCTAGTTTCAACCTTCTGCATGTTGCTGTCCAGTTCTCCCAGCACCATTTGTTAAAGAGACTGTCTTTTTTCCATTGGATGTTCTTTCCTGCTTTGTCAAAGATGAGTTGGCCATACGTTTGTGGGTCTAGTTCTGGGGTTTCTATTCTATTCCATTGGTCTATGTGTCTGTTTTTGTGCCAATACCATGCTGTCTTGATGATGACAGCTTTGTAGTAGAGGCTAAAGTCTGGGATTGTGATGCCTCCTGCTTTGGTCTTCTTCTTCAAAATTACTTTGGCTATTCGGGGCCTTTTGTGGTTCCATATGAATTTTAGGATTGCTTGTTCTAGTTTCGAGAAGAATGCTGGTGCAATTTTGATTGGGATTGCATTGAATGTGTAGATAGCTTTGGGTAGTATTGACATTTTGACAATATTTATTCTTCCAATCCATGAGCAGGGAATGTCTTTCCATTTCTTTAAATCTTCTTCAATTACCTTCATAAGCTTTCTATAGTTTTCAGCATACAGATCCTTTACATCTTTGGTTAGATTTATTCCTAGGTATTTTATGCTTCTTGGTGCAATTGTGAATGGGATCAGTTTC
>NW_024412376.1:127565186-127584043 GCF_014898765.1 Herpailurus yagouaroundi | reverse complement strand
AGTTCCATGTTGGGCTCTGTGTTGACAGCTCAGAGCCTGGAGCCTGCTTCAGATTCTGTGTCTCCCTCTCTCTGACCCTCCCCCACTCATGCTCTTTCTCTCAAAAATAAAATAAACGTTAAAAAAAAAAAGTTGGAGTGGATTCAAGTCACGACCTTAACTTACATTTCATTCTTCTTTCTTCAGGATGGAAACCCCTGTAGTAGTTACACATGGGGGGTGCTAGGAAGACATGAACACAGATGTCAGAGTGGAAAATGACTGAGAGTCATGGATTTCGGCTGGCCTCCATGTTGCTGCCGGAGATTTTCCTTAAAAGTATCATCCTCTTTGCTTATCAACTCATCCCTCTACAGCCTACAGAATTAAGCTCAATCTGCTAACCCCTGACTGTCTCTCTCATCTCTTGTCATTCCTCCCTCAACCCCTCTAGGACTCCAGTCCCCACATGCTAAACATAGCAGACCCCCCATGATTCTGTGTCTACACAGGTCCTGTTCCTCTGCTGTCCGTGGAAGTAGGAAAAGAAACAGAGAGAAAAGCAAATTCCCGACCTTCAGTGCCTGCCTCCAATCCCTCCTGGGGTCCTCGGTTCCTGCCTTTGGGCTCTTTGATACCCTGATGTCGGGCTCTGTCTGGTCCTACATTTGTCTGTGAGATGCAGAGATCTCCTCTAATTCAACTCTGTACCTGCAGGGTCTGGAAGGCAGTGAGACAACTCTTCCTCTCTAAGTGGAGCCAACCAGTGTAAGAAAGCTATCTTATATTTTAGGGTTTTTAGATCCCTTTTTCTTTCCCTTGCTCAAGGTGACACTGGCAATACTCCTTTAAGTCACAGTAAAATACAATGTGCTCCTCAGGGCTGTAACTTACCATAAAGATTTTTGAAGTTCTAGTTTTCCTATATTAGCAAGAATTATTTATGTCAATTCCCTAAAGAAGCAGAGGTACTTTATCACCCCAATCATTTTCCATTTGCGTGAGATGCACAACAGGAATTTCCTTCTTTGTGCCAAACCCAGCAGCGCACAGGCTTTTTAGAAAGTAATTCATTCATTTGGAAATAGGAAGTGACAAGCGGTAATTGATCTATTTCAATTTGCTCTCACGGGAGATAGCTTTTATTTATTTGCCCCGTGGCCCCTTTCAATTTACTGTCTGTATTTTCTAGAAAAGTTTCATTTTATTTATTTTTTTTTTTCAAATTCAACGAGGAGCAAATTTTAGACTATTTTATTTTTTTTATTTAAAAAAAATTTTTTTTTCAACGTTTATTTATTTTTGGGACAGAGAGAGACAGAGCATGAACGGGCGAGGGGCAGAGAGAGAGGGAGACACAGAATCGGAAACAGGCTCCAGGCTCTGAGCCATCAGCCCAGAGCCTGACGCGGGGCTCGAACCCACGGACCGCGGGACCGTGACCTGGCTGAAGTCGGATGCTTAACCGACTGCGCCACCCAGGCGCCCCTAGACTATTTTAAATCACATGTGTAGACCTCTCTGTCTTAATCTCTACTTTCCTACTATAGCTGAATGTACGATTTTGGCAATTCCAATGCCTCTGTTTCTTGCCTTTGCTCTCGTCTCAGTGTGTTGTCCAACCTTGTTTATCCTCTGCTTTCCCTCCTCCACAGAGATTTTAATTTCGTTAAAATGTTTTTACTGTGGCTGTGACTCAAGCGGCTCAGCTAGCTGCAGAAACACGATGTCATTTAACATTCCAACCCACAGCCCAGACAGTTGCACATCAGGTCACTTGGAGCAGGACTGTTGAGACTGCTTTGTGACAATGATTGGCAACACCGGCTGCCGCAACACAGACTGCAGAAAACCAGCTGGTATGCTAAGGGCAATAATTCCACTTTCGTTCCAGACTACAAATCAGAGCCGAGTTAACAGAAGTGAATGTTGTCACCAGGTGACAATTCGACACCAAAGCCACACTCTCGATTCCCTCTGTGTTGGTTGGATAAGACCACACCCGTTCATCAATCCATCTGCCATTCATTCAACTACACACAAAGCAGGCCTATTTAAGGATAGGAAGTATGCAAAGGCAATGCTTAGGACACACAACAGCCCTAGCACAGCTCCTGCCACAAACATACCTGTAGTCTCCTGGAGAAGGTAGACTTCCAAAAAATATTGACAGGTGCGGGTGAGGTCCAAAACGGTGATCCGGGAAACCAAAGAAGATAGCGCCTGACTCTAAGAGGGAGACGAAAGATGAGTTAAAGGGGCTTACAGGGAAAGTGAGATTTGAAGTAAACGTTAAGGGATGGATTGGTATTTCCCAAAGAAGGAAAAGGATGGATGTATTCCCAGAGGAACATGTATAGAAAGGCAAGCGACTGCTGACAGCCGGGCCATTAACAAAAGTGAAGAAGAGGAGATACAGGTTTGGGCTGGATAGAAGGAGTTCTGCTTTAGGAATATTTGCAGTTATGGGTAGTAGGTTGAGGGCTCAGATGAGATTTGGGGCTAGAAATGGAGATCTGGGAGTAAGTCTCTACAGTTCATAGCGAAAGCCAAATGAGTTAATGAAATCACCTAAGAAAGTGCAGAGGGAGAAGAAAAAAAAAGAGCCCATGAGTAAATCTAGAACAGCAACACTTTTTAAAGTGTACTTATTCATAAGGAGAGTAGGGTAGGGGCAGAGAGAAAGAGGAAGAGAGAGATTCCAAAGCAGGCTCAGTGCTGTCAGTGTGGAGCTCAGCATGGGGCTCATTCCCATGAACCACGAGATCATGACCTGAGCTGTTTATGTCTGCTCCCCAGGTCTCTGCCATAGGCTTCAAATTGACATTCAGTTGCATATTAGATTCCAACTGGACATTCCAAACATCCTATACTCAACACATCTAACACTTTGCTACTTGAGTCTCAAACTTGCTATTTTGCCTGTGTTCTATATCTCAGTTCATATCATTACCATCCACCTCATGTTTCAAATTAGAGCTTAATTTTGCTTTGAATCACTTCTCTCCTTCACCGCAAATGTACCTTTTCCTCTCAATTTCCATGCTCACTCTGTGCTATGAGCTGCCATTATTTTCTACTGCCATAGTCAACCTCCTGCTTGACTCTCTCCCTGTTCTTTGTGCTGTTTCTATCCATCTACCCAGAGCTCGGAGAATTGTCTTTCTGCGTCTTGAATCTGGATATGTCACTTCCCTGTACAGAAAACTTAGCTCACTTCCTGCGGTCCCAGAATAAAGTTCAAGCTCTTTACATGGCAACAATGACCCTAAAAGATTTGCCTTCACTACCCACCTTGCCCCATCTTGTTTCTTGACCTTGCCACTGTGTATGCCTGCTCCATTCCCCGTGATCTCAGGGGAAGTAATGTGCTCCTAAGCCTTTGTGCAAGCTGGTCTCCTTCCCTAGAATGTCCTTGGCCTTGCTCTACATGTTGAAAGTCCAGTACTCATTGGTTAGTTAGACTTAGACTCCACAGCCAGAATTGATCTTTCTCATCTCATGTGAACCTGAATATATAAAGTTCATCACAATGTGCCTTGCACTTGTACCCTTAGCTGTATGCTTTTGTTCTCAAGGAGCTGCAAGGTCCTTGAGAATATGAAACGTACCTTATGTCAACCTCTATCATTCTCCTGTCTAGCAAAACACTGGGAGATTAATACAGTGTTTGAATCGAGTTGTTATAACACAATATTATGAAAAGAACTCTGAAATTTTAGGGATCTATGTCTGTTAATCACAGCCAACTCTGAAAGGTCGAGAGAAATAGAAGAAACTGTATATATATGCGCACTTTGTATACATACCTATATGTATCATATGTATTCTAAAATACCAGATTTTGGAGGAAAGTCAGTTATTGATTAGTTAAGACTAGTTAAAACTAGATTAGTTAAAATTTAGTTAAATCAGTTAAAATCTAGGGAAATTAGTTAAATTAGTTAAAACTAGATTAGTTAAGATTAGTTAAAACTAATATTTGATTAGTTAAGAGAGAGTCTGGGGCACCTGAATGGCTCAGTTGGTTAAGTGACTGACTCTTGATCTCAGTTCAGGTCTTGATCTCAGGGTGGTGAGTTCAAGCCCCGCCTTGGGCTCTGTGCCAGGCATCAGCCTACTTGAGAGAGAGAGAGAGAGAGAGAGAGAGAGAGAGAGAGAGAGTCTAAGCAAGTATGATGAAAATCATTAGTACCAACTTTCAATTCCCATTTTTCCAGCCCCCATAAAGTCCTGTCAGCACAATTTTACAGAAATGATGGGGAAAAAGCAGTGACTTTATCTACTATCTCCCAATCAATATTCTAGACGAAGTAGGGCAATGGATAGCAATGACAGATACTGGTAAGCAGCAGCCATGGGAAATCATGCTCATATCTATTGAATGGCAAGACTAATTCAATATTGAAAGTAAGAAAAAATATGAAATATAAAATTATTAACAAACCACAGTCTTGTCTTAGGATCACATGAACCCAGAACTCATTACTATTCTCCAACACATATCATTACTGACTAAGGTTAAATGGGTGAGCAAGCTTCTTCTGTAATGGACAAGAGGTTTTAAATTATTCCAAGAGAAACTCACCTTTAAAGAGTGTTTAGGGGCATCTGGGTGGCTCAGTCAGTTGAGCATCCAACTTTGGCTTAGGTCTTGATTTCACAGTTTGTGGGTTTGAGCCCCGCATCAGGCTCTGTGCTGACGGCTCAGAGCCTGGAGCCAGCTTTGGATTCTGTGTCTCCCTCTCTCTCTGCCCCTCCCCTGCTTGCGCTCTGTCTCTGTCTCTCTCTCTCCCTCTATCAAAAATAAGTTAACATTTAAAAAAATAAAATAAAAATGAGTGCTTCGAAATAACATTTCTTAAATTAAAAAATGTTAATGATTTATCCACTTTGTATGGCATGATGAAAATTATTTAAAAAAAACCCCAAATCCAAACCAATTAGTGGAGTCTAATTTTAATAAAACTTCTTTTTGAAAAAAAAAATCTCATTTTTCCTATTTAGTGTATGGTCTGGTAACTTAACAAGAGGTAATTTTTCAGTTGGGAATCTTGAAAAACATCACTGGAGATTTTTTTTTCATGTTTGTATCAAATAAATTCTCAGTTTAATATCCTGCTAGAGCTTTGTAGATACTGTTTTCTCCTTCTCAGTTTATCAGATGACAAATGTCTCCTGATACAAGCTTTATGCCATTCAATGATGGCTACGTGATGTCCTCACTACAGTCTTCCATGCATCAAGAACATGTTGAAATGTTAGCACTTCAAGAAAGCAACAGACCTCTCACTTTTCAGGTTAGTTGCCAGTGACGGGAAAGTTAAAGGAGAGATAAAAACAAGGATGTAAACTGGTTGAAGAACAGAGGATCAGCAGAAAAAAAAAAGAACAATCTTTCTGTGTAAAGCAAAGCACTGAAGGGATATGGGGAAAGCCGAGGGCTTCTCTGGAGCAGACTCTGAGATGACATGAGAAGGAGAATCTGGATTAAATCAAATCTCTCCTGATGGCTTTTTGGTAGTGACTAGGAAGTGTACAATTGAATCACATGATCGAACAGCACAAGATGATACTCTTACAAGATGACTGAGATCTGATGCGTTATCAGAACAAGCAGGATGGGCTGGGGGAAAGTCACGGACCAAATTCGTCCCAAGACTGTTCTGGGAATTATTGGGAAGCAGGCTTTCTCTTTCCATGGGGGGTTTAAGTTGGTAAGATATACAGGTCTCCCTGGCTTTTCAGAAGTTCGCACATGGCCACTTCACTTTTATGAAAGACCTACGTTAGCACCTGTTTGAAAAGAAATCTGAAGAGAATTTTCCCTTTTATGCTAAAATGATAAAAGGAGAAAGAGGAAAATAACATTCAGAGTTTGTTTTGCAATGAGCTGTGACGGAGGCAGCTCTCCCCCAGCAGTGAGAGCAGCCTCACCAAGATCTTTCCCCCAAGAACTACACTTAGCATCTCAGCAGCAAGCCTTCACAGCTTTGAACTGTGTCTGTGAGCATCTCTGTTTTATCTCCATTTATTACATTCATCCGTCAGCAAGATGTGTTTTAAGTTATCAGAAAAACATAAGAGAGTCAATTTGGGGGGGTCTAGGAATGCTCAGAAACTTTCCTGCATAGATGAATGGTATTGGCTTCTTCCCTTTATACCATTCCAGCTTACGAAAGATTTCATAGGAACGCTCTGTTTGCCAAAAACTGTATGGGGAGTTGTTGAACCTCCCTATGGAGAAAGTATACATGAAAATGAAGATACCAGTAGAGCTGAGACATGGAGAGGGACGGAGTCCTCATTTTAACTTGGGAGCCAGCCACAGCTGGAGATTTTTCATTTTCACGAGTCAATAAATGCCCTTTCTGGCCTTAAACCAATGTGAGTTAGGGTTTCTGGCACATCACCTGAAATAATTCTAATTTTAAAAAATTTCCAGAAGCAGGGTTGTATTATCAAATTGCTTTGCCCAGAAGCTGTATCAAATACCTCAGCACCGTCAAAGGTGTTTGAGTGCTTTTTCCATGGCATTTCCAGCATTAGATGTTGTTGACTTTGAGAATTTTTGTCAGTTTGGTTTTAAGTTTCATATTTTGTGTTTAGTTAACGACTAGAGAAGTACAACTTTTTCCATTTAATGAAGAGCATACACTTTTTTATTGTATATTGTCTGTCTTTTGCCTATTTTTCTCTATCAACCTTTATTTTCCCTGTGGATTGATTAAAGTGACTTAGCCCTCGACACTTGTGGAATTTATTTTTCCTCTGGGTTTTTTATTTTAAAAATAACATTACTACTTTTCTCATTATCAAATACTATTATGGCAGAAATTCAGAAACACCATAAAATATAGAGAAAAAACTAAAAATCACTTTTAAATGTTTATTTACTTTGAGAGAGAGCGTGTGGGGGAGAGGGT
Organism: Herpailurus yagouaroundi; assembly: GCF_014898765.1. NCBI lineage: Eukaryota > Metazoa > Chordata > Mammalia > Carnivora > Felidae > Herpailurus > Herpailurus yagouaroundi. The sequence goes on along the minus strand of NW_024412376.1, from coordinate 127,577,138 downwards.
AAAGGGCAGAGAGAGAGGGATAGAGAGAATCCCACACAGGCTCTGTGCTGTCACTGCAGAGCCTCATGTAGGGCTCCATCCCATGAACCTTGAGACCATGACCTGAGCCAAGATCAAGAGTAGGATGTTTAACTGACTGAACCACCCAGGCAACCCTAAAAATCACTTTTGTTTTTTTAAAAAATTTAAAAATCTTTATTTATTTTTGAAAGAGAGAGACAGACAGACAGAGTGCACGCAGGGGAGGGGCAGAGAGAGAGGGAGAATCCAAAGCAGGCTCCAGGTTCTGAGCTGTCAACACAGAGCCTAACATGGGGCTTGAACTCACGACCTGTGAGATCATGATCTGAGCCGAAGTCTGATGCTTAACTGACTGAGCCACCCAGGCACCCCTAAAAATCACTTTTAATCCTATCACTCAGATATACTATACATTGGAGAAATTCCCTCTAAATTTATATATATTCAATATATTTACTAGAATATAAGTGTATGTGTGTGTGTTTATAGCTTGTTTTATCACTTAAGATTTTATCACAAGAACTTCTCCCTTATTCTTATTATTTCTCTAAATAGATCTTGGACTCTTTTAGAAACCTGGGAAAATTCATGGACTCGTTTTTCAGGAAAAAAAAAGTACATATACAGAAAAGTTCATCATTTCAAGAGGTTCTTAGATTCATGTATGGACTCCAGATTAAGAACTCTGATTATAAACATGGTACTTTGTATCTGCATAGCAGTCTCCTGTATTAGTGTACTCATTGATTTAACCACACTGCAACACGCTTAGGATACAGACTTTGGGATCCAAAAGCTTGGGTTCCACTCCTGGCTCTCTCCCTAGTAGGCGATAACTTGCCAAATTTCTAACCCCATTAAGCCTATCCTAAGGGTTATAGGAGATGGTCCGTGCAAAGGCTTAGAAGATTGTCTGTATATAATACACACTCAATGTAGCTTTCATTAAAAAATTATTTTTTCAGGGCGCCTGAGTGGCTCAGTCGGTTAAGCGTCCGACTTCGGCTCAGGTCGTGATCTCGCAGTCCGTGGGTTCGAGCCCTGCGTCGGGCTCTGTGCTGACAGCTCAGAGCCTGGAGCCTGCTTCAGATTCTGTGTCTCCCTCTCTCTGACCCTCCCCCGTTCAAGCTCTGTCTCTCTCTGTCTCAAAAATAAATAAACGTTAAAAAAATTGTTTTTAATTATTTTTTCTTACTGTTTCCTTATAATGAACACCTAGAAAAAGAATTGCTGGATCAAAGGAAATACACATTCTTAGGGCAATTGTTACTCACCAAGTTTCCTTCTCGAAAAGATATACCCCTGCCAGGATGAGAGACTGTCCAGTTAACAGCACCTTTGCCACAACACTATCGTATTTATTTCAGTATTTTCCAATAAAAATGGCATTTAATTGCTTTAATTTCTTTGGTTATTAGTGAGTGTGAATATTTTTAGAAGTATATGGTGATTAGCATTCCTTTCTGTGATCTTGTGTGTCTATTCGTATCATTTGCCTTTTTCCTATTGTGTTGTTTGTTTTCATTAATTTGTGAAACTATTTTGTAAATTAACAATATTAGCTCATGGGGCGCCTGGGTGACTCAGTTGGTTGAGCGACCTACTTTGTTTGGCTCAGGTCATGATCTCGTGGTTTGTGGTTTTGAGGGCCCCCGCCCCCCAATCCTGTCTGGCTCTATGCTGACAACTCAGAGCCTGGAGCCTGCTTCAGATTCTGTGTCTCCTTTTCTCTCTCCTCCTCCCCCACTTGTTCTCTGTCTCTCTCTCTCTCTCAAAAATAAATAAACGTTAAAAGTTTTTAAAAATTAGCTCTGGATTTTATATGTTTCAAATATTTTTTTCATTTTGTAATTTGCATTTAACTTTTTTCCCTTCTGTCTTTACTGCTGTGCATAAAATGTTTATGTAGCCATATCTAGTGAGCTTCCCATTAGGATTTCTTCTGTTGCTTTTTTGCTTAGGAAGACTTCCCTTATCCAAAGATGATATAAATATGAGCCAAAATTTTTCTCCAGTATTTGGTTGTATCATCATCATTATTATCATTATCATTATTAACTCTTTAATCTATTTGGAATTATTTTTGGTGTTCGGTGTGCAACATAGTTCTAAATTTATTTCTCACCTCCCCAGCCCCCCATTGTATATTTTCCGGGTGCTATGTTGTTGTCTTGCCCTTCTATATATTCTCTCTCCTCTGGATGGGCCGGACCCTCCTTGGTGGCAGCAAGAGTAAAAGAAAGGTAATTGAGGAGGCTACACCAGTAACATACCTGATTGTGAGCTCTGTTTTCTACTCCTGGGGTTTTCTTCCAGTGAAGAAGATCAGAAAGAAGAGGGAGGCTTTCTTTACATTGACAATAACTACATCAGGAGGAGAGATGACCACTCCGCAGGCCCCAAGAAGCCCCCAGAACTGCAGGTTTACTGTGAGCCTGCTGATTTACAAGCCAGGCCCCTCCCTTTCTGCTTCTTGCTCTTTGTCCATGGCATAAATCACCTCCCATATCCCTCCCCAAACCAAGACGGGAGCTAGTTGGATGAGTTGGGCTGCCTCTAATTACCGCTTATTGAATTTGATTGTGGATTTTAATATCATTAACACAAGGAGGGGGCAAAAACAGGGGCGGTGTCTACAGTTAGGCTTCAGCTGGCCCTCTGCCATTTGTGTTCTTGGCTAATCTCATCCTGTGGTTTAAAGAATGTGAAGGCTCAGCAGGGGCCCCTCCTTATTTTGTCTGTTTCTCCGCGGGTCTCCCCTGGATATACTTACTTAAGGAAAGTATTCGGGTGACGTGTTTCATTGTATATCTGAGTATCTTTGTTTTGCTTACATAAGCCTGAATGAACACCTAGAATATTTTTGGTCATGTTCCACTTCCTTCAGAGCTCAATAGATGTCACTGCATGGTTTTCTTGGCTCTACTGTTTTAGGAAAGTATGACAGTACGTTACTTTCCTAAATGCTTGCGCAGCTCTGCCCTCATGGAATTTAAGGTCTAATGGAAAAAAGATACTTTATTTGTGACTAAGAATGCAATACGCTGTGAATGTAATCTTATTTTTCACATTCTCTGTCATTTTCATGAGATTTGGAGAGGAGAAAAGATAAACTCGTGGGCTCAGTCCACCACTGGGAAATGGAAGTCACCCAGTCTCCTCTGGTGTCAGAAAAGTGGGGAGGGACAAGTTCCTAGGGGGAAGAATCCACTCTGGGGTCCTGGCCCCATGCAGTCTAGCCCTGAGCTAAGACTTCTATCTAGAAAATCCTCCTGTTGGCTTTCACAACTCACCTGGCTTTGGCTTTATGATGTCTCCAGACAGGTATAGATGCCTTCTCAAATGGCTCCACCTCCCTGGTATGCAGCGAGCTCCCTCTCTTTGTAGATGCCTCTGGTGACTGAAAGTTGCTGAGCCAACAGTCCTGTGAACTCTAAATCTGATTTGTTTGGGGGATAAACCTGCCCGAGGCAGGGAATCCCACCACTTTATTTCTTTCTAGTCCTTTAATCCCAATGCCAGGCTGTGCTCATAACACTTCATAAATTTATGGCCACGGAGATATCCTCTCCCCAACTGCCAGTAACTCCCAAAACACATTTTCCACAGAGCCTTTTCTTAGCAGAGCTCTCCAGGGTCCTCGTTAAGGACATATCAGATGCACATTCATCCAGACACTACCTGTGGGTTTGGCTGCCGAGGCTGAGACTTCCCTGCACCTCAGAGTCCTCACGTGTAAGAACGAGTTAACAGCATCTCGCAAGGCTCTGCTGTGACAATCCAGTGAAATAATGCACACGCACTTGCCAACCCCCCAGTATTGTTATTACTTTCTACTTTGAGTCTGAACGCATTTTATTTAAAAACTGTTAGCAAATTACGTAAAGATTACTTAAAAAAAAATTTTTTTTTAAGAATTAAAAAAAAACAAACAAAACCTGTCAGTAAATGAAAGCCAGATATTGTGTCTTGCTACCAGAGAACCGCTCACATTAAGTCCGGGACCCTTCTCGATGCTCAGGGTTGCAGGCTCTTCGAACAGTGTATACAGTTCATGTGCATGCATTGATAAGCTTCGTGTGTGTGTGTGTGTGTGTGTGTGCGCGCGCGCGCGTGCGTGTCTCCAGATTTCATTATGAAATGGGCAGAGCCCATCACAGAACTTGATCGGCAGCCAGGCACGGTTTTTCTTCTTGTCCTTTGTCAGCTCTTTGTTCCGCCCCTGGCTGCACTCTAACAGAACCACTTACTGGTGATTAAAAGGAGGGACCCGGCGGCGGGGCGGGGCCTGCCAGGCGCCGGGGCCGGGCGATTGGGTTCACCCTGGGGGGCTGCGCTTTAAGTGCCGCCAGCGGAGGACCCCCCCCCCCCCCACCTCCCGCAGCACCCGACGCCGCAGAGACTTCAGCGGCGCGCAGTCCGAGCTCCGCACCTAGCTTCGCCTGCGGCTGCGGACCGACGGACAGGCGGACGCGGGCAGGTGGCACCGCAGGACGCGGGCAGAGGCGCGCGGGGCCGGGGAACAGCGGAGCCGCGGCCGCCCGCCTCGGCGCCATGGACGGCCCCGACAACGCGACGCTGCTCTTCGCCCCGTCCTCGCTGCAGCCGGACAACTACACGCTGTCGCCCAATGCCAGCAGCCTGAGCGCCGGCCCCGACCTGCCCGTCACCCCTGCCTCCAGCGCCGGCCCCAGCCCCGGGCTCAGCCTCGCGCCCAGTCCCGGCTACGGTTTCAGCCCCGGCCCCGCGCCCACCCCAGAGCCGACGGCAGGCAGCTCGGCGGGCGTCTCGGCCAGCCTGGGCCCGTCCCTGTTCCCCCACTCCTGGGCGCACCCCCAGACCCCGTTCTGGGACACGCCGCTGAACCACGGGCTGAACGTGTTCGTGGGAGCCGCCCTGTGCATCACCATGCTGGGCCTGGGCTGCACGGTGGACGTGAACCACTTCGGGGAGCACGTCCGCCGGCCCGTGGGCGCGCTGCTGGCCGCGCTCTGCCAGTTCGGCTTGCTGCCGCTGCTGGCCTTCCTGCTGGCCCTGGCCTTCTCGCTGAACGAGGTGGCCGCCGTGGCGGTGCTCCTGTGTGGCTGCTGTCCCGGCGGGAATCTGTCCAACCTCATGTCCCTGCTGGTTGACGGCGACATGAACCTCAGGTACGGGCTGGTCCTTAGGCATCTTCTCCTGCCAAGCAGCCGCGCTTAGCCGCGGGTTTCAGACGGAGAGGAAGGAGAGGCGGTTGGAGAGAGGCGTGGGAGGGGGAAGACGACAGTGCAGCGAGGGGTTGACGCCCGGGCTTTAGAAGCCAAGGCGGACGTGAAGAGGTAGTGCTGTGGGGGGAGAAACCTAGACGGGGACAGGGCCGCCGACTGCCTTGGGGTTTCCTGCACAGCTCTCGGACCATCCTTCTGCAGTTTGGGCTGTCAGCGCAGGTCCTCGGCCTCTAGAAGACAAAGGGAACTGGGAAGCCTGAAGCTAGGACTCTCCGGAAATGCAAAAGCAAAATAGGGCTATTGGCCCCGATAAAGACAGTGATCTCATACAGAGGACAATATAATTGAGTTCCATCCAACAAGTCGTGTTCAGCAGCCTTACCACGTCTAACAGGGTGCTTTGGAGGATGAAAAAAAAGAAAGATGTTCTTGCCCTCAGAATCAACCAGACTGTAGCCAGCTCAATAGGCTTTATAAAGCCAGGGGCAGCAGTCCTGAGATCCGACCCCACCCCCCCCCCCCACCTCCCCATCCTGGGGTTCATGTTTCAGTTGGGCGTAGGGGTGTTGTTCTCTTGGCACCGATGAAACAGGTTCTCACCCCTGACTTCAGACTCCAGATTTGCAGTCTCGTTCTTTCTCCTGTATCCAATGTGCAAGAGAGACTGTTGGCACAGAGCCCATTCTGAATTCTGTTCATTCCCCTTTCTGCAGCATCATCATGACCATCTCCTCCACGCTTCTGGCCCTAGTCTTGATGCCCCTGTGCCTGTGGATCTACAGCCGGGCTTGGATCGACACCCCTCTGGTGCAATTACTACCTCTGGGGGCAGTGACCCTGACCCTCTGCAGCACTCTCCTCCCTATCGGCTTGGGGGTCTTCATTCGATACAAATACAACCGGGTGGCGGACTACATTGTGAAGGTAAGGTCACTCGTAGAGAGTCCTTGGTCTCTGAGCCCTGGCTGAAATGCTAAGAAGTTTGGGAAAGAGGGATAAACTTGCATGGATAAACTTAAAAAAAAAAAAAAAAAAAAAAAGTTTGGGCCACAAAGAAAACTTCTACCTTTTGCAGTTTCAAAAAACTCATAGCTTTAATTAAAACATAACTTAATTAAAAAGAGCATAAGTGAGCAATTAGTATTCACAGGAGGAAACATATCAGGAGGGAGAGAGATGAGAGTGCCATTAAATGGCAACATATTGTCCACTAACGAATCGTGGCGTCACTAAAAATCAAAGCAGGTGAAGTGAAATTATGTGAATTGAACCTGAGCAGTGTTTTAGAAATGCATTCCTATGTTTTAAAAAAGTGGAGCTCTAATTCTGAGAAATTGTGCAGCAGGTTTCTTTAAAATGTTTTATTAATTTTCTAAAAATAAGTTGACCCTAATAGGACCAAAAGTAATTTAAAAATCACATTGAGGGAATATCATACAATGCACAAAATATTGCCTTTAAAAAGGCACAAAATAAAACTGGGTCCTGGATAAAGAATGCAGAATATAGTACTGTTATTAAATCTGTGTGTTTCTTTTCCTTTCCACATTGCGGTAACGCATGTGGTTTCTAAGGCTAGTGAAAGAATGAGGATTCCTATTATTTTGTGCAATATTTCCAATGTTGCTTTGTTTAAAAAAAAAATGATACCTTTTGTAGCAGTAGAGATTTTGTGAATTGTTGACTGGAGAAAAAATGTAAATATTTGTCAACTAAGCTTTCTTTGAAAACTCAAAAATAGTAAATAAGAGTAAACCATGAGAAGGACTCTCAGTTTAGGAAGTTACTCAAATAAAACACATAACTAATTACTGTAAATGCACAAATTCATTTAGCCAAGTGAAGAGAAAAAGAGTTTCCCCAATGTTTCAGTTATGTAGATTTAAAGACATAATCTTTTGTGTTTTACTTATATTAAATACATTAATTTTAAATAATTAATCCAAAATTTGATTATTCAAAGGAGCTAACTTTTATTAACATGAAAAATAATGGGTTCTTTTGCAAATATAGCCAGCCATGAGTAAAATTGTGCTCTGTAATAAACATATATATTTTGAATGTAATAAATTTATATGTACATGTAAATATGCATATATTTTATATGTTATACATAATATACCCATAGATAATCTTAAGATGCATTAAGAACTTATTAAGCTTAATCATTAAACTAATACTACAAGATCTTAGGAATTCTAAGGGAAAATCAAATAAGTTATTCCCATGCTAAAAACAGATAAATATATTTAAATAATAGACAATTCAACAAGATTGGGTAACTTTGAGTTTAAGGTGAACCTATTCTTACTCCTTAACCAGAACATTCATAAGGTATGTTTTATAACACTTTTACACTTTTGCAAACACTTTAAAATGAGCATTCAATGTCAGTGCTCACCCAAATGATTTAAAATAGTTCAAAAGAAACTTTGGTGCCAGTATTTTCACAATGAAGAATCAGATTTCCTGTCAAAGCTTTTGATGTGGACACACTTTGAAACTTAATATCAGAAAAGTTTTAGGGGTTCCTGGCTGGCTCAGTTGGTAGAACATGAGACTCTTGATCTTGGAGTCGAGAGTTCGAGCCCCACATTGGGTGCAGAGATTACTTTAAAAAATTTTTTTGATTTATAATAGTTTGTTTGGTTTCTGCCATTGTACCTTTGTAGCATGAGCGCCTTATATAATAAGTATTTTAGCACTCTCTATGGTAGACTTTTAACCAGCCCAGATACATTTTAAGTAATTTTTTAAAGATTATAAAGTATATGCCAGTCCCACAGACTGCAAAGGGGTTTCGCCTCAAATATCCAGTGAACCAGAATCAGCACTTAAGCTGTTCTTTTGGATCTCTAGTTTCCCTCACAAACACCTCCTACCCCATTAAAAAAAAAAAAAAAAAAAAAGAAAAAACTAGCTAACTACTAATCTAAAGGAGAATGAAGAGAGGAATTTTTAGGTTTCCACCTTACTATTTACACAGCTTGTCTTACTTGAATGAGTGAACTATATCAGCCAGACATCAAGATGACAGTGTTCTATACAGTCAATTGTACTGTATCTAAACTCCATTATATGTAAGAATTCCTAAACATCATTAGAGATGTATAGGTGGGATGTTTCTCGTAAATAGATGAAAAAGGGGTGTTGCAGAATTGCAAAGAATTCCTCACATCTTGTTTGTTTGTTTTTTTTCACTTACATAATCTAAGAGTTGGTGATTGTTTCAGTGTTGCTATCAATTCTCTGAGATATAAAGTATTTTCAAGTTTGAAAATATCACATACTAAGTTTCGTACTTAAAACAATTTTTTTAAATTTATTTGAGAGACAAAGAGAGCGAGCAAGCGCAATGGTGGGGGAGAGGGGCAGAGGGAAAGAGAGAATCTCAAGCAGGCTCCACACTCAAGTGGGACTTGATCCCACGACCCTGGGATCATGACCTGAGCCAAAATCAAGAGTTGGACTCTCAAGAGACTGAGCCGCCCAGGTGCTCCTTTATAAACGTTTTTTTAAATTTATTTTATAAGTTGCATACATTTTAGTGGCTTTTTATCTCATGGGTTAAACCAGAGATCAACCAGAGATATATCTCTTATGGAAAACATGGGGTCCTGTTCAGGGAAGGTAATTTTTCTTTTCCTCTCTCTGTTCATCAGACCATACTTGGTATATCAGGCTTTATTCTAACTGCTGTTTAGAAGAGGCACATTCACAAATTAAATACATGTTCTGAACAGTCAGGACTCCCACCACAGAGTTATGTGAAAGTCTGGAGACGAGTAGCCTTTTCTTCCTGTTTTTTATTTTATTTTTTTTTAAATTTTTTTTCAACGTTTTTTATTTATTTTTGGGACAGAGAGAGACAGAGCATGAACGGGGGAGGGGCAGAGAGAGAGGGAGACACAGAATCGGAAACAGGCTCCAGGCTCTGAGCCATCAGCCCAGAGCCCCAGAGCCCGACGCGGGGCTCGAACTCACGGACTGCGAGATCGTGACCTGGCTGAAGGCGGACGCTTAACCGACTGCGCCACCCAGGCGCCCCTCTTCCTGTTTTTTAAAACAGAAGTCTGGTCTGTGCTGCTCCTGAGGGTCTATCCAAGACGATGGCTGGTTGTTAAAGAAAGCAGATTGTCACTAGACATAAGGACAGGCCTCCAAACAATCAGAACTGTCCAGCTAGGATCTGGACGACTCCTGATGAGGTGACCTATCCATCCTCAGAAGTGCTTTGTCAAAGACTGCTTAGGGCAAAGATCTCCATTTTGTGTGTGGGGTGGGGCTACATGGGTCTCTTCTCCCAAGAGCTGAGGATTCTCTTGCCTTAATTCCTTTCCGACTATCTTGTTTCTGACGGCTTGTCATTTTCTATTACTAGGTCTCCCTGTGGTCTCTGCTAGTGACACTGGTGGTCCTTTTCATAATGACTGGCACTATGTTAGGACCTGAACTGTTGGCAAGCATTCCCGCAAGTGTTTACGTGGTAGCCATTTTCATGCCCTTGGCAGGCTATGCCTCAGGCTACGGCTTAGCTACTCTCTTCCGTCTTCCGCCCAACTGCAAGAGGACCGTGTGCCTGGAGACAGGGAGTCAGAATGTGCAGCTCTGTACCGCCATTCTAAAACTGGCCTTCCGGCCGCAGTTGATAGGAAGCATGTACATGTTTCCTTTGCTGTATGCCCTTTTCCAGTCCGCAGAAGCAGGGATTTTTGTTTTAATATATAAGGTGTATGGAAGTGAGATACTACACAAGCGAGATCCTCTAGATGAAGATGAAGATACAGACGTTTCTTACAAGAAACTAAAAGAAGAGGAAATGGCGGACCCTTCCTATGGCACAGTGAAAGCTGACAATTTAATTATGATGGGAACCACTCAGACTTCTCTCTGAACACGGAGATACAGAGGAGTTTCTATCTTGCTGAAATGTTACTTCATATTTATGATGTTTTTCGTCTGTGGTAGTGAATGTGGTTGACATAAAGGGTAACACATGGTTCACATTATCATACATGTAACAGTTATGACCTTCTTCCCGTTGTAAGGTTGTATTGGTGTATTAACCAAGCACTTTCGCAAATTACACATCAATGTCATAATACAACTTGCACCCGGGACTGCTGAAGTAAAGCCTGAACATGTTCATGTGCTCTTTGGTTTTTATCATTACCAATTTCTAGGACTGTTTCAAATACATACACTCTTAGAAAACAGGGTCTTGGAAATGCAGAATTTGGGTGCACTCTTATGGTAGTAAAAACAAGTTTTGTTTTGTTTTTGTTTTTTTGTTTTTTTGGTAAAACATAACTTGTAAAGCAATTTGTAAACCATAACTGAGTTGAATGTAATTGTTGTTAGAAAAAAAAAAAGTGCTTGCTCCATGTAGAAATACCTGAAAATGTTGAATTTTGATCTGTATTCAAAAAATCCCCAAACAGGTCAACTAAACAATGAAATACAGTAATTTATTGTCAAACCTGTATCAAATCAGAAAAAAAATACATTAATGCATTTGATTACTTGACCTGATATCTGTTAGTAATGAACAGCTATCATTCCCGCCCCCCCCCCACCCCCCCAGGGAACAAGGTATTGTCTTCTCAGCTGGGGACTGATTTTGTCTCTGCACTTATGTAACACACCCCAAATCAATCTTTTAGAGGGATGGTTTGCTTAGGAAAAACTGTAGTACGATCCACCCCAGAGAAGAACAATAGACTCTCCGCTTGAAGCGCAGGGGAGGAGAGGACGTGCTTCAGGGTCGAGAAGAGAAAACAATGAGCTCAGATGTGGATGCTTTGAGTGCTGTCCCTGTGCACCTGCCCAAAGCGTTCAGTGGGTAGCCTTCTCAGAGCAGTTCTGAGATCATTGAACTAGAATCTGAGATCCTAGGTAACAGACCCAAAGCAGTTCCCCAAACCTTTGCGTTTTTGCTCACTAGCCAGACACGGACACCTGGAACAATCAAGGTATGGGGACCACCTGGCGCAGCTAATCGGGGTGATTGCGCTCTCTTGGCCTCCTCCTCACCTCGGGCAAGCTCACTTACCAATCAGTTCTTGCATCGCAAAGAAAGCAACCTTTCCAGATCATGTCTGGGTGTTTGTGCCGGCCTCCAGGCGTGGTAAATTTCCACACAGCGAAGGTCAGGGACAGGCCACCTCGGCGCGGACCCGGGGACCCGAGCGGGCGGCGGGAAAGGTGCGGATGGCCGCGCAGCGCGGAGACCTGCGGTGGGGCCGGCGGCCGGCAGCCTATTTAGGGCAGGGCGTCTGCGGGAGCGGCCGGGGCTGCGTTTATGGCTGCCCCGGGGGACGAGGTGCTGGACGGCTACATGTACCCGGCGTGCGTCCCCTACTCGTACCCGTACCCCTACCCGCCCACCGCCAAGGGCAAGGGCGAGGCGGGCGGCTGGCGGCACCGGGGCGGGGGCTACGCTCCCGCGTCCTCCTCCTCCTCCTCGTCGTCCTCCTCTGCCGGGGCGGCCTTGCCGGCTTTCCCGGGCTGCGGGCAGCTGACGGCCGCCGAGTATTTCGACAGCTACCAGCGGGCGCAGCTCATGGCCCTCCTGTCGCAGGTGAGCCCGGACCTCGGCCCGCGGCCCCGCAGGGCCAGCAGCCGGGACGTGGCGGTGCAGGTGAACCCGCGCCGCGACGCCTCGGTGCAGTGCTCGCTGGGGCGGCGCACGCTGCTGCGCAGGGTCCGCGACTTGAGATCATTG
>NW_024412376.1:127554551-127564786 GCF_014898765.1 Herpailurus yagouaroundi | reverse complement strand
CCGGGGCCCCGAACAGGGCAGCCCCCCGAGCGGCGCCCCTCGGACCGTGCGCTTCCCGCGCACCGTCGCCGTGTACTCGCCCGTGGCCTCTCGCCGCCTCACCACCTTCCTGGAAGGGGCCGACGGCGCGGCGGGGGAGCAGCGGCCCGGGGCGCCCGAGGGAGAGCGAAGGACCCCGCCTCCGAGGCCCCGAGGCCCCGAGGAGGGAGAGGGGTCGGCGAGGAAGGCGCCCCAACGGTCGCAGTCCGAGGAGGAGGAGGAGGGGGACGACGACGCGGCCCAGGCCGCGGGGCGGAAGAGCTGGGAGCCGCCGGGCGCCGGGCTGCAGCCGCGGGAGGCCCGGGGTGACGAGGCGGCCCAGCGGCGCCCGCCCAGGGGTCCGGAGCAGTCCCCGCCGGTGGGGCAGGCCCGGGACGCCGCGGGCCAGAGGTCGTCGCCACGGAGCCCCGAGCAGGCCAAGGAGAGGCCGCGCTTCCAGGTGAGGCTCAGGCGGCTGGAGGGAACTGACTCGGGAGGGCCCCGGGGGTGTGGTCCCCTCCTGGATCCTGTCGCTGCCCTCGCCGGGTGGCTGCTCGCGCACGTGGAGGCGCCAGCTTTCTCAGGCGCACGCCAAGCCTGTGTGGCTCTTCGCAGCCGCTCCCAGCAGCAGGTGCCCCTCCAACGGCAGAATTCAGGGAGTGCGGCCTGATTGTTGTTGCTGGCGGTTGTGGAACGTGGGCTCCGCAGGTTGGCGAGGGAGGCGCCCTGATAACACTCTTATTCTGAGCGTATTTACTGTATAAAACCCTGACTGTGGGCACGTGGTCCAGTGTGGATTTCGCGTTTGGACGATCTAGGAGGGGTACTCAGCAGATCAGAAGGAGAACTTGCTGGCAGGGAGAACCGATTCCCAAGGATCCTACTCTATCTCAATGCAATATGGCAAAAGCCGTAACGGTCATTTCCTGGGTTCCTGCCTGGTCAGCTCTCCCCTGATTCTTGCCTGAATCTTCCAAGCTTCCACCGGGAGCTAGAGCTATGAATGGTCTCCCTTGGGATTTTTTTTTTCTTGCTCCTAGAAAGCACCCTTATTCAGAAACTCAACACTGCTAAAGCGTTTGGGCCTTCGGCTGTTGTGTATTTCGGCCTGAGCGCAGCAGGTTTGGAGGGCCAGCTGAACCCTAAAGAGCTGGCGTGTGCTGAGGGACGTGGTAACCCTGGGAAGTGGAAAGGCAGGGGTAGAAAGAGGCCTGGAAGCCTCCTTTGGGGTCGGCCCAGGGCTGTTGGGGGCAGGGGAAGAGAGGAGGAGTGAGTGGAGCTACACAGAAGCTATGTGTAATGTAAACCACGTGTGATCTTCAGTCGTACCTGTCCTGGGCCTGCTCACCTATGAAATTGGTTTGCTCACCTATGAAATTGTGGTAGAATTGGCAGGAACTTCAGAGCGCACTTAAAGGTCTGACTCCAAGCACTTGTTCATAATTTGTTTCTCACCAGGAGGGAAGAGGAGAAGCTTAAGAATAAGGCAGTACTACTTTAGTTCATGTTAAATATGAATTCTGGCTTATCCACAATAGATTCCTAGCCCTGTTTGGAAATTGAACTGGCAGCACAGAGAATGGACTTCTGAGTGAACATCTTTAAAGTGTCTTAGGACACAGAATCTTCCTCCTTTTCTTCAGCTTAACCACTTTCACATGTGTGTGTTCTAAAATTAGACTTTATCCTACAGAGAATCTGTAGGTTTAGAGATTTAAAGAATTTAAAGATTTTCAAGAATTTAAATTTAAAGATTTAAAGATTTAAAGAATCTCCAGGTTTAGAGAAGCCTAGATGTTTGGCTTTTCCCTTGCGTGTCAGAGGGAAAATACCTACTTAGCAACTTGCCAGTTGGTTTGCTTTATGAACCAAGCTAATCTGGAATACATTTTTAGGCTCATGCTTGCTTCTGTGCTTGATTAAGCTATTAGCTCCCCCAATTACTACATTGGAGAGACCAATTCAAACCTTGAGCCTGCTTTCCTCCGTGATCTGGAATGCGGTTGCCAATTTTGAATAGCAAACCGATCCTTCGCAGCTTCTGAAATGAAGGCTAATTTGGATATCCTGTGGGTTAAACTCTGCTGTCTTTTTGCTCAGTTCTTAGAGCAGAAGTATGGCTACTATCACTGCAAGGATTGCAACATCCGATGGGAAAGTGCCTACGTGTGGTGTGTGCAGGGCACCAACAAGGTAAGAAACACCAAGGAACTGGCAGCTTTTTTTTGAAGTTTGAGACAGAGCATGAGCGGGGCGGGGCAGAGAGAGAGGGAGACCAGGAATCCCAGGCAGGCTCCGTGCTGTCAGCACAGAGCCCAACACAGGGCCTGAACCCACAAAACAGGGAGATCATGACCCGAGCCGAAAGCGAGTCGGACGCTTAACCGATGGGGGCACCCAGGTGCCCCTGAACTGGCAGCTTTTTGACATTGAGTGTCGAGAGGGTTTTGCTTTAAGTGTTTTCGTCTCTCATCACAGGTTTACTTCAAGCAGTTCTGCAGAACTTGTCAGAAGTCTTACAACCCTTACCGAGTGGAGGATATCACATGTCAAGTAAATTGAATGTTCACATTTTGTGTCTGAACTGGGTAGTTGGTAGAGGGTTTGGGTGTAGTTTCTTGAAGGTATTTCTATAAGGAGGCTAGGTTCCCAGTGACCGAGGTTTTGACTGCTTTTCAGTGGAGATTATGGAAATAATACTCAACTGGGAAACGGGGTCTTGGGGTCTTGTTTCCTTCTGGTCCTGTTCATCTCCTTAGAGCCTATTACCTCACCTGCAACATGGAAGAAGGTCTGACTTACCTGGTACTCAGTCAGTCTAACGTGAGAAAGCAGATCAAAAATCGAATACGTCTCTACTAACGTGAGGTGGTGAAAGTTGTCTGTTTAGCCCAAATGCTTTTTATGAGGCACATACCCAAGTTAGGGTATTTAGGAGAAGCATGGGTTTCAAAGTTTGTCTTGCCTGAGTGCTGGCAAAGGGAGGATGACTTCTGTTCAAGTAAATCTAAGCTGCCCAGCTTTCTGGGGCTAACTAGTAACATTGCTGGTTTACTATTAACTGTAAGCTGCACTGTGCTCAGGGGCTTAGATAATCTAAGAGGTGACTGAACTTGCCTGTTAGCACACAGCTAGTGGAGCCTGATGTGTCCGTTGACACAGCCTAATCCGTGCACTCCAATCAGGTTGGATGTTGGAAGCCTCACACGCTACGGTGGGGGGAGAGAGCCCAAGTGTGGGAAAATGGTGTCAACCCCCTTCGATCGGGGCAGAGCAGGGTCAGGTTCTAAAGTGGGATGGATCCCTTAACTGCTCACTCTCACCTCCGTGGTTGCTGCACTGCTTTCAGTGTCCGATTCGGGTCAGTTGTAGCAGGTGGAGGTGAGGGCAAGGTCCGTCCCCCCCCCGAGCCCCCCCCCCCCCCCCCCCCCCTCCCCTAGCTGCCCCCTCCCTCCCCCGGTGCCAGGCTTGACCCACAGCTTGCTCCTAATCCCTGGCCTCACACCTTAGCTTTCCTCGTCTGTCTGACTCCTCTCCCATGCTTGCTTCTTCTCCACCCTTCAAGTGCAGGAAGAGCTTTCCTTTTAGATAACTGTATTTCAAAAAGTTCACAAGTCCAAACTGAATCCTATGCAACATGAGACCACGACCACCTGGTTAAACACCCTCTATTCTTTGTCCTCCCCTTGCTGGAAGGGGTGCAGACAGAACAAGATTAGCACAGGGCCTTGCTTAGAGCGTGTTCAGTAAGTGTTTGGATGGACTAGGAAAAATAACTTTGAAGTTTGAGGAAGTGACCATGGGTTTATGTTTTGTATGTGCTTCTCACTTTGGTTTTTCAGAGTTGTAAACAGACTAGATGCTCCTGCCCTGTAAAACTCCGCCACGTTGACCCTAAAAGGCCCCACCGTCAGGATTTGTGTGGGAGATGCAAGGGCAAACGCCTATCCTGTGACAGCACTTTCAGCTTCAAATACATCATTTAAATGCATGTAAACGGATGGGCCAACTTGAACGTGAGCTAGTGAAGCAGACACGTTAGCTTTTTTCCGTGCTCCTTCCTTATGCCTCTCCTTCTCAAAATACTTCATGAAAGGCTGTATTTTTGACAGAGCCTTCAAATAAAAGTATTGCAAAACAATTGATAAATTGCAGATTTTTTTTTTTTTTTTTTTTTTTTTTTTTTTTTTTTTTTAAGTTGAAAGCTGCTCATGCTAACAGTCTGGGTCTGTCACTTTGTTAGAGGGCCTCACAGCTGTCAGGTTTCCTGCTTATGTGTGTCTGTAGGGCTGAAGCTTACAAGCAAGATGCTGATTGAATGAACAGCCATGTCACCATTAAAGTCGTTTTTCTGGGTGAGGTGGAGTTAGAGTGAGGCCTTAATGTATGAGGAGAGTTAGGGTTCTGACTCTGGGTTGCCCCCCGAGCGGCTGGCTAGCTGTGGGTGGCATCTAGTGGGGAGGGAGGCTGTGAACCACATGGACTGGTTGATCACAATTTCACATAGGGTACAGGTGGGGACCAGAACGGGGTGGCCATGGGCAGCTTCTTTAAGACTTCAGGTGGTAACTTAAAAATAAGCCTATTAAATGTACTTGAAGATTTCAAGTTAACCGACTACTTAGGCTAGGTCCTTGTCCTGTAGTTTGTACAACTGCAAACTAACATAGGAATTCGTATCCTGGCTGCACCTGCCGGCTTTCTACAGGACTCCCAAGAAAATACTAAGGCCCTGCTCCCAGAGCTCTCCTGCTTGGGGATGGCAGTTTGTCTAGAGCCCTCAGGGACTTGTAATGAAATCAGCTGAGGGTTGTTGGTTTAATAGTTATGGAAACCACATAACTGGAACCAGTTACTAATTATGCCTCTTTCCGATTTTTTTTTTTTTTTCCTTGAAGTTGAGAGAGAGGATCTGAAGCAGGCTCTGTGCTGACAGCAGCAAGCCCGATGTGAGGCTTGAACTCACAAACTGTAAGCTCATGACCTGAGCCGAAAGCACATGCTTAACCAACTGTGCCACCCAGATGCCCCTTCCTCCCAATTTTCTTATCCCATTTAAGTTAACCCTTATGACCTTAGCTATGTCTGTTAAAAATCTTGGATGCTTGGGTGTAGACAAATGTGAGGAATAAGGAACCTAAACGGAGTTTGAGGTCTCTTGAACCCTTAGAGCAATGGGAAGTCCCCTCAGACTTCATATGGACTTAGGAAGGTGCTTGTGAAAACAGAGTCCAAGGCCCCTATCCCTACTGAATCACTATCTGGGACTGAGGCATTTTAACAAGCACCCTGGGGATTGGTTATGGAATTGAAGTATGGAACTACCACCTGGGTCAGGCTTGTACTTTGCAAAAACACGGATGTGGCCTCTGCCCTTATGGAGCTTCCAGTGTAGTGAGTAGATGGCCATTATTTTCTGCATTGAAAAAAAAAAAAAAGGAACATGGAGTTCCTGCCACCTAATAGGAAAGAACTACTTGGTCAATTGATAGAGGCCTGTGATAGAGGATCATATTTAGGGAGGTCAGGGGAACACTTGCCTGAAAAATGACTCTTGGGCTGACCTGAAGTTTGGGTGAGTTGAATTAGTTGAAGAGGGGAAGGAGAAACTTTCCAGACTAAGGTAGCATGTGCAAAGGCCCAGTGGCAGTGAAAACCAGAAGGAAGCCGAAGTGGTAGAATGCTGTGGAGGACAAGGATAAGCATGATGGCAAGTGACAGTATGCCCAGACTGGGGGGATTTTTTAGGCCTTGCTCAGGAGGACTGGTCTTTGTCCTCAGAATTCACTAGAAGGTTTTAAAGCCATTAGAGCTTTTTTTTTTTTTAATTTTTTTTAACGTTTATTTATTTTTGAGACAGAGACAGAGCATGAACGGGGGAGGGGCAGAGAGAGAGGGAGACACAGAATCGGAAGCAGGCTCCAGGCTCTGAGCCATCAGCCCAGAGCCTGACGTGGGGCTCGAACTCACAGACCGTGAGATCGTGACCTGAGCCGAAGTCGGACGCTTAACTGACTGAGCCACCCAGGCGCCCCAAAGCCATTAAAGCTTTTTAACAGGTGTGTTAAAAAGAAATAATCACTCTAGCTGTACAGTGGATGAATGACAGCTTTAGGTGTGGGGGAGGGCGATGTTCTAACACCCGTTCCTACTGGTTTGGTTGAGGGTAGGGACAGGGAAACTTATTTGTGCAAGTGCACTCAGTAAACACTTGTGGAATGAGTGAGGGGACAATAGAAATAACACCTGCAGTGAGTCCTAAGGCTATCAATATGGGTAGTTACGTCAAGTAGCTTATTATTTTTCCAAACAGAGCAACTAACGTATTTTACAGTCGAGAGGACAGCAAGGATCAAAGTAGGTTTTACTTAGATTTAGCTGGCATCGAACAATGCTGCACAAAGACATGTTTGTTATAAGAGTTGTGGTGATGACGTTCTAGCAACTAGAAAGTGCTATCAAACTGTGTACGAAGGAAATTTATAAAATGTGTGTGTGTGTATATATACACACACACACACACTTTTTTTTTTTTTTTTTTTTTTTTTAGTAAGAGATTGAGAGCCTAGAAGGAAATAGCCCAGAATACTGTTTTCTCTGGGTGTCAGTGATTCCACTTTTCCCCGTATTTCATACATTTGCTAAGGGGACAGTGGGTTCTTTTGAAAAAAAAAAATCTATAAATGCCATGAAGTACAATGATAATTATGTTGATTCTAATATCCTGTTTCTTTTCACGTGGGTTCTAACGGCACGGTGTACGAGCACTTCTCCTGGATCCAAACGAGGAAGGCTCACTGTGGCTTTGGTGAGTCTGTTCCAAGAGAATGAATGTTTATTTCCTAAATTTGTGGTAGACTGTGGGTTGTACAGTACCCTCTAGATCACTAAAAGTAGAAAATATTTTCTAAATTGTGTTTAAAAAAAAAAAAAAGGCGTTTGCTTTCTATTTTAGAAGCCGAATGAAGAAACTGCCAGATCCCTTCTCTTGGTGTCGCTTTACAAGCTTACTACTTAAAAAATGATCAACTTAAGGGGCAAAAGAAAAAGGTTGTACAAGCACAAAGGGCTTGATCAGAACTGCATAAGGTAATTAATAAATTAAGCACTTGATACGTTTTTGTTAAATGCAAAGGGACCATCCTGATGACTTTATATTTGCATCTTGCTTTCTGTAGGTATATTCATCATATTACTTTATTAATAGATTTAGCTACATACACATGAAAAGGAAATTCCAACTGTTCAGGGTTTGGTTTGGGTAATAGTCAACCTCATTTGCTCTCAACTTCGTTCTCCCCCTTTTAGGGAAAGTTATCTTAAGAACAAGGATCATATTTGCAAAGTCCCTAAATGATGCACACTGTAATCATTGACCTTGAAAATACAACACAAACCAACAGCTACAATGCTTTTTATTTTAACAAAAAGGATATAAGAGGGTGATGGTAAGATAGGGGATGGTAAGATAGGATGTAAAGTGTGGGGGGGGGTCTCTGGACACCATCCCTCTCTTCCTGCCCCACACCCAAAAGTTATTAAATAATTTAAAGGACACCATTTACAGTACCAGAACACCATCAAAATAATTTTTTTTTTTTATCAGGGTCAAAAAATACAGTGATTACGAATGTGCCGTGACCAGTTATGGAATTTTACAGGTAACATAACTATAGTCAGCAGTCCAACGGCGTGCACAGTGCCTTCAATTAATGCACTTGAGCATAATTACATTTCTGGCAGGGTCCACACCCCCAAGAAAAGGCAAAGCTAAGCATTTCATTTCTACATTCTAAACTCTGCAGTCACAGAGCCCAGTTTAAAAGAAAGTCACAGTGGATAAGAGATGCCTATAAAAAATACAAGGTGTTCCTTTCAAATCAGAGGAGTTGTGGGACTACATTCATTTCTTTTACAAAATGCTATTTAAAAAAGGACAGAGAATCCAGTTCGTGTTATGCTACAGACTTAGACAGTGAGTAAGTATATTGCATGTTTTGGTAGTCAGTCTTCAGGCTTCCTTTCATTTTCCCCCATAGCCCCAGGTTCCTTTTGGGTGAGACACGTGAGTCCTGAATGAACATATAAAACTGGGTTTGCATCTCTCTTCTTGAATTCTGCAGACTTCAGAGCCTGCAAGTCTTATATTCTACCATCAGTGACCACGCTCTTTTCTTTAGCTTTGTACACCTATTCTTGTATAACAGTGCATTGCACAAACGTACAATACTGGTTTTAATCTATACAGTTTCTATAATAATTATGGAGTAAAATAAGTTAACTTTCCTAATGAGAATAGCTGACGGGCAGCATACATCTTTATTTTACATTTTAAAGTCTCTGCAGGCATCTACTTTGGTTAGTTATCAACAATCGTAATGTAAGCACTGGTCAGAGAGCTGAGCAGCATTCCAATAACATTAACAGATATATTATTTCTTTTCGAAATACCGGGAAAGCCCAGTTTTAAAATATTATTAAAATGTTCTAACATTTACACACTATGAAGAGTTAGATCTAATAAAATAAAATTTCTTCAAAAATAATCTTGCAGTGCTCTTTTAGGCATGCTGACACGTTATCACCAAACATCCATACCTTGAAAATAGGACTGTCACATATTCACACATCCCAGCTCACGCACACACAATCCCTTGTACAGACTAAAAAACAAAACACCCACACCCTCATCCCACGTGTTGAAAAAAAGTCAATGGTTTTTGCAAAGAAGTCTCTCCGTGTCCGTCTATCCGACTAAAGGTTCTTCACGTAGATAATGAAACATCGACTGTGGAGCATCCACACAGCCCTGCAGGTTGTCAGCTAAAATGAACGAGCCTGGGTTTTAGCCTCACGTCACCTGCTTTCCAACGTCTCAGTATTAGAGGCCATTATTGCAAACAGTCCTAGAATTCTCTTCTTTCTCCAGAAAGTCATGTATTTGTACGCATCACTCTTAGCCCTTTTCTTTTCACCTAGGTTAAGTAATTAAAAACTCCTTCTTCATACGGTTATTGTAGGAGGTATTGGCAGCCATTAGATTTCTTTTTTTTTTTCTTTCTTCCTTAGGTCTTTGACTCTGATACCGGTTTGACATCAGCTACGCCGTGGTCGTGGATGCCGCCAGGAAGGGTTGTCCGTGAACTGCGAGGGTTCGTAAAAGGTGCTCATGAATATTCTGCATCATCTTCAGTTTAGTGTCTTTCCCTAAACGCCTGGAAGCTTCTCAGAATCCGGTGCTCACCAAAGTTCCGACTGGGTTGGCCTGTGCTAAGAGCTGGTATGACTGCACCATGCGTAGGGACTCCCTTATTTCTAGATTGAGCTCCATCAGTTTGTGGTTGGCCTCTGACATGTCCAGGTCAGAGCCTATGACCGCGAAGCTCCCCGTCTGGCCCAGCGTCTGGTGATGGAAGTAGATGTGCAACAGCGTCTGCACAGGGTCATCCTCACAACTGCCAAAGATATCGTTCGGCCAGAGAGATCTGAAATACACAATATTTTTAAGTCCTGAGACTCCGTCAAGCAATGGTTAATATTAACCACGTTTTAAATTAATACCTAGAACAGAATCTCCTTGTGAATCACTGAGGATCTGTTTGCAGGTTTGGGCAAACGTGTTACCGAAAACCTCTAGAGAGTGAACAAAGTCTAAAAGTGGCGTCATTTCAGTGAGAACTGTGGACAAAGCTGTCATGCTTTCACAAAGACGCGCTACGGACGCAGCAAATTGAAAACCCGACCCAATCGCTGTAAGACGCCAGTGCGGGTTTAGAGGCACCACACCTTGAAATCCCTTCACGCTTTACCTGAAGGCTTTGACTTGTGCCACAGCTGAAATAAACTCCTTATTTCTCAGAGTTTCAATTAAAGAATGAATGGCAGTTTCTATGGTAGTTTGTGCAGCTTTGGAAATGTCAATTTCTTCATTTTCTGAAGCAGACTCTGCTTCTTTGAGGATATTTTCCAGTTGGGCAAGTTCCTCGGACATGTTGATGACCTAGAACAAATGAATATGCCTTAAAACGATCTATTTGTATATTCAGTAACAAGAAGAGCATTTAATTGGCTCTGAAGATACATCTGATGGTAGCAGCAGCTTCTCTTAAAGATCTGCAAATGGTAAACTTAATTTTTCAAGTTCTCTGTTATATTTTCAGCCACCAAATTGTAGTCTTTAAATATTCTTGATAAATAACAGGTTATAGGGGCGCGTG
>NW_024412376.1:127483720-127554451 GCF_014898765.1 Herpailurus yagouaroundi | reverse complement strand
CGTGAATTTTCTTGACAGCAAAGTCTTCATATTTTAAAAGGTTATTTACCTTTGAAATATTTTATATTATATATATATATTATATAAACCAGTATGTATTTTATATAAAGCAGTATGTATTTTTTAATTTATTTAACCATTTAACAAAAGTTAAAGCATTTCTGTTTCAGTACCAGGGTGGGCAAGGGGGTTAAAAAGACTAAAGTCACCACCTTTGAGCCTATTCATTACGTGACTCCCAACATTCAAAGTGTTTTTGACATGTTGATTCTTATGTGCACCACCAGAACCACAAAAATATATGTACAAGATGTTTGGGGCGGGGAGGGGCTTCATAATTTAACTTATGACTTCATTGAGTTGAAGTGCTTTTTTTGACTTTTGGTTATAGATGATCTGTTGTGGCTGCTGTGACCTTAAGGTCTTGAACCTTTCAAGGCCACTGGCTACCTGCTGTCTTATTTACTGATAGGTTCCGAAACAGCACATCATTTGCTTTTAAAAAGACAATTGTGGAAAAAAGGTTTCACTGTAAGTGACTCTTGACATAAGCTCTTTTACAAAGAATATATGTATCATGTTTTCATATTCTAGAATCAGTTATTCCTACTACAATCGAATATTTACCTCTGCTTCATTTTTTATTGTGTTTACTTGGTTGATCAATTTACAGTAGGCTTGGAACAGAAGCAGCAACTGAAAATGTAGTTTGTACAGCCTTCGACAGAGCTCCAGGCCCTAGGAGTAAATAACACTGTGTTAAATTCAGATACCGTTTTCCATGAGGTTTGATTAGACAGTGTATTTCCAATAAAAATATTTAAGTAATTCTGTTAAAATTATCTTGGCATTTATTTCTCTGCAGTAAGCAAGTTAATACAGTGTGAAGGTGATGAAAGATGCTTTGAAGACTGGGATTAAAATATAAATTAAATTGTTGGTTACATAATTCACTTAGCATGAAGCGCATTTTCACATTAGACAAAAAATTTTTCAGCAGGCAATCTATAAAATGCTTTAAATAAAATTCATAATGAAAAAAATGTACAAATGCATATACTTTTGCCCCATCGAGATGTTCATCTCACAGCATTTATCAACAAATGCTTGATAAAGCAAAGTAACAGTGGATTACCTCTTACCTAAAAATGATTTTTCTAAAAAAAAAAAACCCCAAACCTTGTAATCTCATTGAAATGAGACCGTGAAATTAACATACGCACTTTGATGTTCAAAATTCAAAGATGTTAGTTTATAGATGTACAAACAGGCGACTGCGAGTTGTACATATTAATGATGGAACCTTCATCTATATAGGACCGACGTTTCATGGATTAGGGCTACAGCAGAACTGAAGCACACACACTACTCTTAGAGTAATCCAGGACAAAACACTGCTAGGTCACAAATGGCAAATGAAAATCAGTTTGTCTGACACGGATAAGTCTATAAATTAAGACAAATCACTTACTGCTAGAATTTCCATTTGCTAAGCAAGAAGGAGATCGGGTCACAAAAAATACAAAGGAAGAAAAAGACCAAGAATTAGTGTAAGAAATCATTTTAACTAGGGTCACAGATGTCCCAGGCAAACTGAAGAACATTTAATTGCACCCAAAAGAAAAATTTGCTATTTCCAGAACAAAACTTTTTATACGCTTACGGTAACAAGTGTTACAGGGTGTTTTTAACTCTTTGCCAAATAACTAAATTACATGTAGGCTATAATTTCTCGTGTGAAAACTACAGGAGAAAATTGAACTGATGTGATCTTGGGAAAACTTGTAAAAGAAACCAAACGTCATAAAATTTCCATTAGTAAAGTGGAAAATTTCTGATTAGAAAATAAATGCATTACTGTTTTCAGAAAAGAATCGGCCTATATTCTTACAAATACCTAGGAGAATATCATCTTTGGTGTGGGTCATTCTAGGCTTCCTACCCTTACTAATTAGGTCCTATGTTGCCATAATTGGTGCTGAGTCAGAATGTAAGATATCAACAGCGGATGTGGGTTTTAAATTGTATTCCCAAATGCAATTTAGCGAGCTTCACAAGTTTGACCCAACTGGGTTTGAGTCAGATGATGTATATAAAATACATAGTGAAACATCGAGTTTATGGACTATTTAAAAATTACTACAATCAAATATCTATAGCAACTTGGACCTAGCCTCATTAATAGAGAAGGATGATTTCTAATTAAAATAGCAATTGCCATAACATAAATATTGCTTCTAAGAGTCCCTTTTGAAGCGTGCTTTTCTAAATAGTGTCCTCTGAAGGACTGTTTATATAACATTTATTCCTATCAATTTAGAAGGGATTTGCTAAGCAAAGGTGAACTTTAGCTTCCTACTGCTTATCATAAATTTCGTGGATAGTCATTCACTGAACATCAGTGGAACATAATCCGATGTCAAACACATTAGCATATCTGAGTTTGAGGTTCTCCTTTACACAGTTTTATATGGAAAGTAACAACTATTTGAGTGGCAAATACTTTTTCTCATTTCTATTAGCATAAAAAACGGAACTGGCTCTCTATGCATACACCCATAGCATCTACTTGGGGATGTAATGGAAAAGAAATCATGATAAAGTTTATGATCACCACAATTGTAGGAGATAACACAAATGTAATTAATTCTATAGTTCTCAATTACCAGAAATTACTCTAAATATGCCAGCTTTCCAGATTGAGAATTACTGCTTTTTAAGTATATTGAAATTTGCAGGTGCAAATTCTTTTTTCATTTATTTTAAAATAAATATTTATTATGCAAAAGACTATTCTGGTACACAGGAACAGATACTAGTAATGTGTAAAAAGTGTCCCCAGTCTCAAAGAGCTAAATATAAAAGGAGAAATAAGATATAAATGAAAGTCTTAAACGTACAGTTTTTACTTAGTAGAAAGCCTTGAGCTAGAACTCACTTAAACTCTTGGAGATGGAACTTCTTTTCTTCAAGGCAGAGGGGATGTAAGAAATCATTTAGTCTAATCACCTAATTCATATAGGAAAAAAGGAGTTTATCTTTCTTGCTCAAGCCATGTAGTTAAACAGTGGCAAAGACAGAACCAAAGGCTCCAATTCTAGTTTAGGGGTTAATTCCTTATTTTCCCTTGTTTCCTTACATGGGTGATTAGACAGTCTCCTTGTGAACACAGTGCGGGATTCGGAGTCAGCCTGCCTAGACTGGAATCTTAATTCTAACTCTTTTCTTACTGATTTTAGATAAATTTTCTTCTTTGAGCCTCGGTTTCCTCATCTGCAAAATGGGGATAATGAGAGCATGTACAAGACACACATGGAAGGACAGAAATAATGAATGTGAAACTCATTTATTGAGAGTATACTATTATTTTCTCAATGTTTCAGTTTTTTTAAAAACTTGCAATTTTTATAATAGTACAGTAACTTTTACAGTGACTAGAAATCTCTAACAGTGTAACCAATGTTGAAAAAGACTGGAGCTCTGACATCAATGTAGAGGTCATTATTTTTGAGGTCGTTAAATTGATGAATGCAACGCATATTCCCCACTTAGAATAATTTGTAGGCTTAATTTATCCTCATTTAATATACTGTGTTACATATATGCACTTTCCTCTAAGAAAATGTTACTTTTATTGTCACTGACTTTTACACTGTAAAAAAAAGTTATAATTTACCCAATCAGAATTTCACCTTTAGAAAGGCTAATAGAAATGTATACAATATGACTCCTTAGGTTTGCTTTGCTGACCAGACAATTGATCTGCAGAATACTAATGCAAAAGAAACATTTTTTTCAAGAGGCAGATGTAAGTACAATCTAACTTGGACTGTCCAGATACCCATCAAGCTTATCTGCTGAATGTTATTAAGCTTCAGTCACAAGCTGGTCTTTCATTTTTATTAAAGTGAATTTTTCATTACTAAGCCAATATTTCGGTGAAACCTACCTTTGACAAAGATCGTTCTGATAACAAAAATGAAGAGTGTTATCAATTTTATTTCTAGGATTATCAAATAGGGACCTTCGAACATACGCATTATTTCACCCGACATAGAAATACAGCAAAACCGAGAAGAAGAGTCTTACCTGTGCATCTGTGTTTATCCTATACACGTCTTCTTTGGCACCAAATGTCCTCTTACAGTTGTCTAACCACTAAAGAAATAAGTAACCGCAAATTTTAACAAGGCACAATGTACTGTACAAGGCACGATGACACTGGTAATACAACAGCCTGTGCATATAAAATAACTTTAAAAGTTAACTTGAAATTCTGGGATTGGTTATAGACATAGCCTTCAACCTCCACTGAGCCTAATTATTTATATGCAACAAACCGGAAGCAGGCTGTGCACCAGATGCACACACTGTGATGTTTTATTCACAGAAACACAATAGACAGTCTGCTCTTCTAGGGACCTCTGGTGCTCCATTTCAGGACAGAGTATTCTTCATTTTGCAGATTTTATTGGAAATCTTCACAACCTATACCTGTGCTTCGCCTTTGGAAGCACAATTTAATAAAGCCAACTCACAATTAACCAGGTCTGTTTGCTTATCAGAAGTGTAATTCTCAGAAGACTAGTGTCAGTTTTAATTAGTGAAACAGAAACCGAAACCCGTTTTCAATCTTGTTTTTCCTTTTCCTTCCTTTTGGACTGTAATGAATGACAAACATGTTATCTCCCAAGAATATTGACTACAGAAGCCAAATGTGGTTTTTCCTTATCCAGGGGCTATTTCCTAAAGTTGGGTATTTACTTAAGGGATCTTTTCTTTTGTCAAATAAAAATAAAATAATAGCATTGTAGTTTAGTGGGAAAAAATGTTGGAGTCATGGAATGTCTAAGCTCAAGTGAAAGCTAAGAGCCTTCAAGTTAAGCTACTAGGTTTTGACAGTTTGATATTGTCAATACCCGTTATTTTCACTTTCTTGTTCTTTATGTGTGTGACAGATTGAGCATAAAACTAATATATATAAGAAATCACTAGGACTTTGAGAAAAACTACTTGCTACATTAAGTATTCTCTTTGAAAATATCTCAGTACTAGGCATTTAAAACGTTCAACTGTAGCTTAACATTCTACATGCAAAGAATGAAAATTAGACATCTCAGTGATTTCAAAACAACTCTGTGACCTTATGTTGCTTTTATCCCAGTCCCTCAGACTGCACAGGCCCTTAGGCTTTTTGCTTCACAGCATCTCTGAAGAAAACATGTGAAGCTTTCCTAGTGAGATACAGCTGCTGGCATCCACTGTCAAAAGGTATCCAGCAGATTTCTTTCTATCAGCAAAATTCAGCTGCAGTCTCTTGTAGAATGTGTACATTAGTCTTCGTACAAAATATTAAAATGTTTATACACCTAATCATCCTCGCTAACCCAGTCCAATTTGCCCAAGTATCCTAATAAATTAGAAAAAAATAGTTTTAATTGAATGTTTACTGGCTTATTCTTACTAAACATACATTTTTCTATTCTATGCCTAATGGTACAGCATTTTAGGAGCCTTATTCAACAAGCTATGATTTTTTTTTTTTTTTTTTTTTTACTCTGTTAAAAGACAAGCCCCAAGCCGATAGTTTTGTGGCTGCACACTGGCCTGAACAATAGAGATCCACATGTTTCCAGCCAATGTAGACAAGACACAGGAGTTTCTGTATAAAATGTCCTCCAGTTTACATCCAATCAGTCTTCCGGTCATAACTGTTTCTTTACTCAGGGCTCAAATGAAGGTTAAAATTGAACTGGAGAGGTTCTGCTCCTGGGCATGATGGAGTAGCTTGTATAAGGTCAATCCTCCATGGACAACTACAGAAGCAGAATACCATCCACCAGGGGTGAGGGCGTTAGACAAAGCACGGAAAGGGAGCCTGCAAAGATGCCTGTGTTTAATCCAGAGGACTTGCTTATTCAAAGCTTTGCTTATTCCTAAGGCAGAGAGGCTGAACAGAAAGTGGTGCCCCAGGGTGTCTGGCCCACAGTGTCACCGAGCTGGGCAAAGATGGTTAACAAAGGTAGGGAGGTATCAAGGTCCAGGATGCTGGAGGAAAGGGGACAGCAGAGAAGAGAGCTGACGGTCTATGTGCAGCTTCCCTTGGTACCAAGTTTAGCCCATGCAGCAGGAGGAGAGGCTAGCAAACCACCAAGCCGTCTGGGAGGCTAAAGACGTAAGCAGATTTCTGGTCTCCTGGCATTGAAAAGAAGGACTGTTCATTTCCTGCCAAGATGGTCCTGATGAACACCCTTGACTTTCACCGGTGACCCTCAGGAGACTCCAGGAATAATGGGAAGAATGTGTTAATATATATATATATATATATATATATATATATATATATATATATAATATATATATTATATATATTATATATATAGTATAAATATTATAATAGTAAAAACTTTTAGAGGGGGGAAAAACTGAGCAACAAAAAATACTTGGTTGATAGAAGACAAGAAGGACAAGAAAAAAAGGTAACAAAGAATGGACGGGACAAGAAATGGTGAGATGGTTTCTCTGAAGGCATCACGTTTCTCCCGTATACAAATACTTGATTCAGCAAATTCATTGAGAAGAAGATTCTTTGCCCGCTACAATGCAATAGCACCTATGCTGTAAATTATATATTAATATATAATTATAATATGTAATATTATATATATGTTATCGGATTCTCTATATTCCATTGGCATATTTGTTTATTCTTATGCCAATGATACACTCTTTTGAAATTTTTAATAAGTCTTACTGGCTGGAAGTTTAACTCTACTTAGGCTTTGTTGTTGTTGTTCTTCATGGACAAGGTTTTTAAGACTATTTCTGTGCAGGCCAGAGAGCAAAGATTTTAGGTGCTGCAAATCATTTATTCTCTGTTACAACTATTTTAACGATGTTGCAGTGCAAAAATTGCCATAGACAATACGTAAACAAATACGATGCCTATGTCCCCCCAAAACTTATAAAAACAGTGGGCCAGTTATGATCTATGGGCTATAGTTTGCAGATCTGTGTTCAAGAAGGCGGTTTGCCTTATAATTAGCTGTTTGTACTTTCATATAAATTGGAGAGTTAGCCTGTCAATTTCCATTGGTAGACAGCTTGAGATTTTGAATGGGGGTTGCATTAAATCTACAGATTTGGGGGGGAAATGACATCTTTACCCATTTGAGTCTTCTGATTCATGAACATGGTATAGTCGTTCATTTATTGAGGTGGACTTTAATTTCTTTTGAGAACATTTGAAGTCTTCTGGGTGGAGATATAGCCTATCTTTGACTAGATTCACTTGTAGGCGTTTGGTGTTTTCCTATTGTAGATGGTAAATGTCGCTATATTGCCAACCTCTCTAAAGCTTAATGGCTTAAAACAACAAGACACATCTGTGTTGGCTGGGAGTTCCTTCTGGTCTTGCCTTGGGTCCCTCACCAGTCCACAGTCATCTGATGGCTTGACAGGGTCTGGAAGTTCTAAGCTGGCCTCACTTAAATGCCCGGCCTGCTAGCTGTCAGCTGGGATGCTTCCACTCTCTTCCACATGGCCTCTCATCCTCCAGGAGGCCAAGGGTCAAATTAGTTTTCCAGAGTTTGTCCAAATGTACATGATGGCAAATGCAGAAGCTGCAAGAGGCCTGAATGCTAGTCTCAGAAACTGCACAGCTTCGTTGCTGAATTTGATTGGTCAGAAAAAGAGAAGGACATCTCAGACTTCAGAAGTGGGGAAACAGACCTCATCTCTTGATGGAAGGAACAGCAAAGCCATGTTGGAAAGGGGCACGGATGCAGAAAGGCGTGATTTTCTGCAGCGTCTAGGGAAGGCAAAGGTTTCGGAAGACACAAATGACTTAGAAATCTTCAGAAAAGGTTTCTGAAGACACAAAATGATTTAGATGGAATGACCAAAAATTTAAAAGTTGCAAGTAACAAGTGGCGGCAAAGATAGGAAGCAACAGTAACTCTTGTACACACTTCTTCATGGATTACAAACTGAAACACCATCTTGTAGAAAACTGGATGGGTAGAAGTTGCTAAAGTTGAACGTGTGTATGCCCCATGACCCAGCAATTCTACTCCTAGATACTCAACAGACAGTGGACCTAAGTACACAAAAGACAGGCACAAGAACACACATGGCAGTGTTACAGTACCCCACCCTTCTCTGTGGCTTCAGTTATCCAAAGTCATACTTTGGATATACTACGTCATAATGCCTGCGTCTTTCATCTCTCCGTCTCATCAGGAAGGCATTTTATCATTTCACATCACAACAGTGAGGGTGAGTATAGTACAAGAAGATATTTTGAGAGAAAAAGAGACCACATGCACACAGCTTCTATTACAGTCTATTGTTATAATCATTCTATTTTATAATTATTATATATAATTATATATTTAATTATAATATATATTAATTATAAATTATATAAATATATATTATATACAAACCATATAAATATATAAATTATATTAATATATATTTAATTTAATTATATTATATACAAATTATATATTATATATTTATACAAATATATAAATTTATATAAATATAAGATATATATTATATATAATATATAATTATTATAATCGTTCTATTTTATAATCTTTTACTGTGCCTACCTTATAAATTAAATTTCATCATGTACAGGAGAAAACACAGTCAGTATACATAGGGTTCCAGTACTATCTATGGTTCCAGGCATTCAGTGGGGGTCTTAGAACGTATCCCCTGTGGATAAGGGGCGGACTACTATATTTGTAAGATGACCAGATCTTGCCCGATACTGCCCTGATGTTGAAAACTCTTTCCTCTTTACCAATCTGCAATTCTTTCAGTCCAAATGTAAGATTCCTTCCTCCCTTATAAGGGGAGAAAGCTCTTAATAGAAGTATTTTCCTACAGCATGTTCTTGCCCTGAAAGAATCCCCCAATCTAAAATTACCATCTCGTCAAGGCCTAAGGTCAGATCTCTATTCCATGAAGTTTTCCTAAATAGCCCAAAGTGACCTCTCTTTGGAAGTCACAGTAAATGGCATCTGGTCTGTTAGATCTGCACAATTCTGCAGAGTCTCTGTCATTGCCAATACTTTATCTATAGCTATAAACTGACACTTTCCTTTTGTTGCTAATTATTCATATACAGTATCTGTGCCTTATATTCTTACCTTGTATACTAAGGGAATAAGAGACAGGTTTTATACTTTTCCTAGGCCTTTACATGGGATATTTTTTTTAATCAAAGAAATTTTTTTAAATTAGTTTCAGATCTCGAATTTGGCGACTCATCACTTCTATACAGCAACTGGTGCTCACCACAGGAAGGGCTCTCAATACCATCACCCATTTAGCCCATCCCCCACCCACCTCCCTTCCAGCAACCATCAGCGTGTTCTCTGCCATTGGAATCTTTTCTTGGTTTGCCTGTTTTGACCCCCTGTTCATTTGTTTGGTTTCTTAAGTTCCACAGACGAATGAAATCATACAGTACTTGTCTTTCTCTGACTGACTTATTTCACTTAGCATAATACTCTCTAGCTCACGTCACTGCAGGTGGCAAGATTTCATCCTGTTTTTATGACTGAGTAATATTCCAAAAACGATGGACCGCTTCATGAATTTGCATATCCTCCTGGCACAGGGGCCATGCCAATCCTGCGGATCTTCTCCGGATGGTTCCAATTCAGTATACGTGCTGCTGAAGCGAGCGCTACATGTAATGTTTAATACTAATTAATGGAAGATCCATCTGTTCTAGGAAAAAAATGCCTACTGTATACGGTTTGTGTGAAAAAAACTTTTAAAGCTTTTCTGCCCCCTGCTAGTTGAAACCATTTACTCCGAGGGAACAGAACTACTGCTATTCTGCAGGGCCAGACTGGAGCTGAAGAAACCCTTCCCTGCAAGTAGTATCTAGAATCGACGACATGCTTATTCTTCCCTTTGCTTGCCCACGTCCACGGCGCTGGAAAAAAGGTCCCAGCTTTGGCACTGGTTACAGATTTCTCAGATCACGATACCGTTATGCATTCTCCGAGAAGTACGGCTTTTCTTTCCCCACTTGCAATGCTGACGGCAGCTATGTGGTCTCCACATTGAGCTTTTTAAAACGCTGCAGTTTTCCACCGTGTTCTCAGGTTCTTAGAGGGCTGGTTTCTAAAAGCTACAGATAGGAACCCACTGAACACAGAGTTCCAGAGGCCCCATAATTCTCACTAGAGCCCTGAGGCAAGTGCCGAGAGGACCTCTTCTATCTGGGCTACTCAGCTGCCAAGTGCACGTTTCCGGGGTCAAAAGCAAACTCGTTTTCACGTGGTGAAGAGACTGACCTGCTCAGCTGCTTCTCTTTTGGCATTGTAGGTATCCAGATGCTCTTGCAACTCCAAAACACTGAACTTGAGTGTTTGCAGCAAACCGCATGACGTCAGCTGTCAAATCAGAAACAGTGGTCCAGGTTATCATTTCTGATCACAGTCATGAGACCGACAACTTTTGGATCATGGAATTTCTGATAGCTGGTTTTTGGCCCGACTTCGTGCCAGTGTCCCTTACTTCACTCTGTCCCATACCAAAGGCTGACCTTTCACTGAAACAGAGCAGGAATACAGGGGGATTTCTGGGGTGCCACCAAGGATGACCATACCTTCAAATGCTTTCAAAAACTGCCTTAGGTGAGAAATGGCATGTCAGACCGGTATATACCTTTAAAGGTAAACTTTTGAAGCCTGTTAAACCTTAATTCTCTGAATATCTTAATACATAATCTCTGAGTGTGTTTTAACACAAAATGGGAAGACCAAGGGGCCCTGGTTTCTTCATGGGAGTAGGTCTAGCCCTCTCCTACCATGGTTATTCAAGAATCAGAGGGAAAGTACCTATCTCTAGAGCATGACTTTCTAGCTTCCCATCTATGACTCTGAAGAGTGATGAGAGGGAGGGGTCAGAATCAGAGTCACAAGTCACTGCATATAATACACCGGAATTATATTTTGCTGGATATTTGTAGTCAAATATATAAAATATAAACCTGTACACCTCATTCTTGATTTTGGCTCAGGTATCTCACGGTTTGTGGGATCGAGCCCTCCATTGGGCTCTGTGCTGACAGCACGGAGGCTGCTTGAGATTCTCTCTCTGCCCCTCCCCCTGCTCACACATGCGCACTCTCTCTCAAAATAAATAAGCAAACTTAAAAAAATACTTACTGTTTCAGCATCCACAAAGACTGTTGGGCATTCTGAACACATCATCATCACTTCCAGTGAACTTTTAAATTTGGTACCAATGCGTTGCAGACTCTCACCAAGAAAGCTGACTGCCTCATTAGTTATGTCTCCAAACTTTCTCTGAATTGTCTATGGAAAAAAGCGTAAAAAAATATTTAGTATTTCATAAGAAGGCCCTTTTCATCTTTAACAAGCATCATTTGTAATCAGGGCAAACTTTTCTCTTAAAATCATTATTGTAGTGGGGCGCCTGGGTGGCTCAGTTGGTTAAGTGTCTGCCTCTTGGTCTCGCGGTTCGGGAGTCTGAGCCCTGTGTCGGGCTCTGTGCTGACAGTGTGGAGCCTGCTTGGGATTCTCTGTCTCTCTCTGTCCCTCCTCGGCTCATGCTTTCTCCCTCTCTCTCTCAAAATAAATAAACTTAAATAAATAAATAAAATCACTGTTGTAGTGATATACAGCATTCTAATAACTGGTCTGTAAATCTGTGTTTTTAGGCTTTTCTTTGGAAACGTTAATTTCACAAAATGATCAAAGATTTACAAAACAGCACTACTTAGAAAAAGAAACTAATGATACATGCCATTCATCTCCCCATTCCTGAGATTTCTTTCATTGGGAGAGACAGAAGGAATACATGCTGCACATCACGGGGAATAAAGTCCTTACATGTCTGGAGAAGTAGCTCTTCTAATGCTCTACCTGAAAGAAACTTTCAGTAAATGTGGTTTACTGTCCTGGGCTCTGAGCTGCCATCGGATTTAATTAAAGTCATACATATGCATTAGGGGTAATATCTTCTCAAAACTCAAGAATACTCATTAACATAAAATAATCCAATCGTGCCTAAACCACAATGAGCACTCAGCGAATGAGACTATATTGTCAATGGCATAGTTATAGGATAACATGTGCCTACATGGGCATGTGTTGCACTGTTGGGTGTCGTTATGATTTAATCACAATAAAAGCATCAGCTACAGTCTCAGGCATCAGGAAACAATATCATTGGAAAGAAAAAACTACTAAATAGGAAACCAAGGAGCAGGGCAAAAGTCCAGAATAAAACAAATGCTCCAGCCAATGAGCGTAAAGAACTTCCGGGAGGGAGAGGCTGGCGGTTGCCATAGGTGGGAAAGCTGCAGAGAGAATACGTCCTTAGCTAGGTCTTCCCAGATGGGCAGCATTTGCTTAGGTCAAGAAGAAGAGCGGTACACAGTTCAGCGGATGAGGACTTAAATGGCATTTCTTGGTGCCTTAGTTTCCCCAGCTACAGAATGCTCCAAATACATGTACATTTCACAGGTCTGTTACAAGAAGTAAATGATGTAAGGGACCTAGCACAATGCCTATCACGCACTGCAATGTTAGCTCATCATTATTTTCACAGTTGGAAGCAACCTTAGCTAAAATTTTTAAGGTGTGCCGAGACACAAAATTGTTAATTAATTTAGTACTTAAGTATAAACTTGTGTGATACTGACTGTAAGCTCTTGGAAGGCAGGAACTATGTTTCTGGTGTCCCCCCTCCTGCAGAGAATTTATCGGATGCTGCTTCCAAGTTGTGCTTTAGTTGCCTAAAGGGAGGGATCTGTACTCGTCACTGCGTAAATTACCAGCAGTTACTACAGTGTCACAATATAAATTTAAATAATATCACCATCTTTGGGGAGAACTTTTTTTTTTTTTTTAAAGAAAATCAGTGGGCATATGAAAACCTCTGACGCTAAAACAAATAAAATAACGTAAAAATAGAAAACAGAAGGTGAGATATAGACTTTAGATCAAAACACCAAAACCTTATCAAGTAACTGTTGATATAAATTCAGAAAACCGTGAGCCTCACGGACCTGAAACAGCCTGGAAAACACGTGAAAAGTAAACACTGCACAGGACCCGTCGGTATCAGACAGCATCTGGCTGACGTGGCGGTGCCAGGCTTCTTCGTCGTCGTCATATGCAACCGGCTGAAAGGCAGCTATTATGGCAGAAAGAAATGGTGATGGCAGAGGGGAGGTCTGGACTTCTGGAAAGCCATCTTGCTCTTTTTCATCTTGACTGTTAATACAAATATCACAGTAATCACGACACCATCTGAAAATAGTTGAAGGCATCCAACACAGACCGTGTGTATTCAAACGCATGCATTGACTTAGAAAACGTACAACTGCCTAAACTTCCTAAGAGAGTCCAAATAAGCAGATCTCTGTGTTCTTTCTACGTGGCATCTCTGGAATTAGAAACTTAATTTCATGTAACCACCTCAAAGCAAACCAAGTCCTAGAATATGCCAGGGGAATGGATTAATTTCAGTGGCTTCTGTGAATAATTCAGATGAGAATGCTTTCATATTATGGGTGCCTCGGCGGCTCAGTTAAGCATCCTGACTCTTGATCGTGGCTCAGGTCATGATCTCGCGGTTCACGGGGGTTTGGGCCCTGCAATGGGGCTCACACTCATTGTGAGTGTGGAGCCTGCTTGGGATTCTCTCTCTCTCCCTCCCTCTCCGCCCCTCCCCCATGCACATGTGCTCTCTTTCTCTCTCTCTCTCTCTCAAACAAATAAACTTAAAAAAGAATGCTTTCATTTTATTTTTTATTATTTTTAATGTTTATTTATTTTTGAGAGAGAGAGAGAGAAAGAGAGAGAGAGCACAAGTGGGGGAAAGGCAGAGAGAGAGGGAGACAGAGAATCTGAAGCTGGTTCCAGTCTCTGAGCCGTCAGCACAGAACCCGACATGGGGCTCGAGCTCATGGACTATGACATCATGACCTGAGCCAAAGCCAGATGTTTAACCAACTGAGCCACCCAGGCGCCTCAGAATACTTTCATTTTAAATGGTCAATTCTGAAGGCTTTTTAATTGAACAGGTGCAAATTGATGGTGATAACATGTAAAGGGGTTTTGGCTATTTGGTTGGTCAAAGGCTCGCTTAGGTCCTTTATATGGACTGTGAAGAGATATTTGAGTCAGACACTCAGTAGAGTGTCACTCAGGGTCTCAGAATTGCATGTTTCACATTGCAAAGGAGCTCTGAAGGCTTTGCAGAAATTGCAGAGCAATTCATGTGGAAGAGAGGCATCTGGGTAAAGATGGGCCAAAGATCAAAATAAAGCAGGCATTTGAAGTGGCAACTTAAGCTATACCTCAAAACAGTATATTTTTTACAAGGTTGCTGTGGTGATTGACTTTAACAAAATGTGTCTCGTGAGCTTAGGTAATCATCCCTCTATATCCAGTAGGGATGCACTGCTCTGTTTCAGCTTCAATACAGGGCCAAGGCCAATGATTTTGGCTTCAACCTTTTAGGAAGCCCAATAGTTGAGTATCTGGCATTGCCGAACTTGTGTATGACGAATGAACGAGTGACCGCATAGCTACTGCCATCCAAATCGGTAATGCGAGCAAGCTGTGTCACCAACATTGTTAATATCCGAATGTACACTTTCAAATATGGGAAAACATTCTTGATGTACTGGGAGTGAAGGTCTCCTTCTGTGTGGTAGATGTTGAAACTCTGTTATCACTTGAGGGGGCGCCTGACTGGCTCAGGCAGAGGAGCATACAACTCTTGATGCTGGGGTGAGGAGTTCAAGCCCCACATGGGGCGTGGAGCCTTACTTAAGGAAAAAAACAAAACCTCTATTAACACTTGAAATACAAATGAATGCTTTTTATTGTAAGAGTGAAACTCTGAAATATTTGGTGATTACTAAATATTAATTTTTGTATAAAAATAATTATCAAGGAGCTTGAAATAATTGAATGGGGAAATAGATGCACTGATAGGGTATTAAACTAGATACCTTTATAAAGAACAATATTTTATGCAACAAATATTTATAAAATTTAAATAATAAAAATTAAAAATAGATCTACCCTATGACCCAGCAATAGCACTGCTAGGAATTTACCCAAGGGATACAGGAGTGCTGATGCATAGGGGCACTTGTACCCCAATGTTTATAGCAGCACTCTCAACAATAGCCAAATTATGGAAAGAGCCTAAATGTCCATCAACTGATGAATGGATAAAGAAATTGTGGTTCATATACACAATGGAATACTACTTGGCAATGAGAAAGAATGAAATATGGCTCTTTTAGCAACGTGGATGGAACTCGGGAGTGTGATGCTAAGTGAAATAAGTCATACAGAGAAAGACAGATACCATATGTTTTCACTCTTACGTGGATCCTGAGAAACTTAACAGAAGACCATGGGGGAGGGGAAGGGAAAAATAAAAAAAGGTTGGGGGGGAGGAGCCAAAACATAAGAGACTCTTAAAAACTGAGAACAAACTGAGGGTTGATGGAGGGTGGGAGGGAGGGGAGGGTGGGTGACGGTTATTGAGGAAGGCACCTGTTGGGATGAGCACTGGGTGTTGTATGGAAACCAATTTGACAATAAATTTCATATTTAAAAAAAATAAAAAATAAAAAAATAAAAAAAGATTATATCATAATTCTAATCATTATAGAACTATTTGGTTTACAGGTTTCATAACAGCCACCAAGATTTCTTTTAAGAACTATATGTAATAATTGATTATTCCATTTTGTGAGCCCATGAGTGAAGAAAACGCCCTTTGGGAATCTTGAGACTTTGTGACAATGTATTTTGAATACACGGAACATGAACATGTAAAAGGAATAATCTAACATCTGATGGTACTAAGAAGTTGTCACTTCTGCTCATTATGTAAATGATGACTTTACAACTCTGACCGCTGATAAGGAAAATGTAAAACAATGTTTTGCATATACTTCAGATTTTGTATAGCGTTACAGAAATTCATCGTATGATATTGATACTTGGCTCTGGCCAGGGCCCAATATTAACTTAACAACCGACCATTAGCCATTTTGCCAAAATAGGTGTTGGGTACGCTTCTAAATGCACAGTGTTGCTCTCTGTGCTTGAAGAATTACCTACTTGTTTTTCTTTCAGTGAACTGAAGGTCAATAACAAAAAATAAACCCATCACAGTCATTTTATCTTTTAAAAGGAAGGCAGCAGGATTATAGGCTAACCACAGAAATGAAGGTATGTAAGCTGGAGTAGAGGGTCCTGTTAGGGAGGGGCCGAGAGAGCAAATACCGCCTCATTCTAGTGACCGAGTTACCGTATTCTCACCTAGACAGTCCAGAGAAATCTGCTTCTTCTTCTTCACATCTTTCGTCTAGTTCTTTCAAAGCCAAGGTGACATCTTCTTCACAGATGGACTCAGGGTAGCTCTCAGGAGCCAGGGGCTCTGGCATGTCTGTGTCTTCCAAGTTGAGAATCCCTCGACACACGAGAGAATCCTGCTGTTCTTGAATTATATATGACCCTTCATCTTCAAAGCTTGTCAGAACTTGTTCCTCCTTTAACACTGAACCTGTATCCTGTAAAAACAATCGCATTTTTTAATGAAGTTTAAAAACATTTTAAAAAAGCTTTTATCAACACAGAATAAATGACTATTGCCATCAATATACACTTTTTTTTTTTTTTTATGAAGTAGTATTCTGTTTGCACAGGTTAATTTTTGGAGTTTCTGGGCTCAGATCACATAAAACAGTTTAAAAAAAAATAGTCCCAGGCTTAAAAAAAAAATAGGTGAAATTAAATATCACCTATTGCCACATAGAAACATCAAGGAGATCACTTTTCTCGTAACAGGATTTAGGTGTTAGAAATATATTCTTTGGTAACATAACTTCTCATACAGATTCTCATTCTACATATGGTTACTATACATTCTCACTTATTTGAAATGTAATTTCTTTCCCAGTGAATTCTGGACAGAAGGTGGGGGGAGCAGGGAGATAATTCAGAATGGTTTACCCACTGGTCCCGTGGGGCTGTCCATGAAGCAGGAACAGGTACTGATCAGTCAGGAGGATGCTGAACTGAAACAAGTGCATCCTTACTGGTTTCTAAATGAGCTGAGTATTTGTGATGGAAGAGTTACTTTCAGGTAATAGGACGACACTTCATCACAGAGATAGAATTCAGCAAACCCTGGGAAATTTTAGACTGCCGTACTTTGCAAGTTGAATGAATTACAAGCTCATTCACCAAAAAGAATGCCTGCACTCGCCTAACTCTAGGCAAATGATGATACACTCCTATGTTCGGCACCAGTGGTTTTCCCTTCCTACTCGCTGCAACATGACTGAAACAATGTTGCCACATGCCCTGCACCCACTGGAAGCCCAACACACACTGGCTAAATAAATGAACCACCACTCCTGAAAAAGAAAGATACTTCCAAAGCGTATGTGTACCGTGAGGGTGTATCGACACAAATTTTAAGGTGCACAAATGTTAGTTTAATCCGTGCGAAAATAAGCACTGATGGTCTCCGTCGTAGGAATAAAGATCAGTTCCTTGCCGTGCTTGGTCCTAAGTTACTACTTAGTTGTGCAGCAGAGTCACTCTTCTTCATGGGTCAAAGTAGAATTTTTCCTCCAAAATATGAAAAGCAAGTGAAAGAGCCCCTGACCTGAGACTAGTATGGGCCTCAGTCTATACATCTGTAAAATTCATCTGTAACATAAAACAAATGAAGGTTTTTGACCAGATTCTGGGCTGGGTGCTCTGGGATAAATTAATAGCTATCTACAATTAATTTACAATCTAACAGGGTTAGGCTAATATGCGAATAACGGTAATATAGCGTATATTAAGTGTAAGGTAAATATTATGTGCACTGTACAAAGGACTGCTGTTACTCAAAGAAGGGAAAGGTCACATCTGCTTGAGGTAATGGAGACAAGTCTCTTTGGAGAAAACAACATATGATGGGCTTTTACAAAGATGGGTTAGTAATAGTGTCATGGACTGAATGTTTTTATCCCCTCAAAATTCATATGTTCAAACACCAACCCCCAATGTGATGGCATTAGGAGATGAGGCCTTTGGGTAGTGGAGGGGCCTCATGAATGCGATGAGTGCCTTTACAAGAAGAGGCCAGGGATCTAGCTAGTTCTTTTTTTTTTTTTTTAACCATGTGAGGACACAGCAGGAAGAGCTACCAGGGAGAGAGGCCTCACCACACAAGGAACCAGCTGGCACCTTGATCTTGGGCTCCCTGGCCTCTGGAAGTGAGAAGCAGATTTCTTCAGATGCCCAGCTTCTGACATTTTGTTATAGGAGCCCAAGCTGACCAAGACAGAATTTCAGGGAAAAGGACATAGAAGATAGGAAAGAAATGTGGCACAGAAATGTGGCAGGAAAACACAAAACATGTTGAAGGGAAAATTGGCCTGGTGTTATTAAGCAGAGAAGGCAGCAAACTCTGAGTCTGCACAGAATAGCACTTTTTAAATAATACAGTACAATCATTCCTTAATCATTCCAAAAGCTTATATTCAATACGCTCTGTCTGCATCTGAAGTTCTTAAAAAAGATTTGGCCTGGGTGGCTCAGTCAGTTAAGCCTCCGACTTCAGTTCAGGTCATCATCTCACAGTTTCTGAGTTCGAGCCCCATGCCGGGCTCTGTGCTGACAGCTCAGAGCCTGGAGCCTGCTTCGGATTCTGTGTCTCCCTTTCTCTCTGCTCTTCCCCCACTCGTGCTCAGTCTCTCTCTCTCTCAAAAATAAATAAACATTAAAAAAATAATAATAAAAAACAAAAAAAAGATTGGCCATTCAAGTGGCAAGCATTAGTTATTTGGAAAGATAATTTATGTGACAGTGTTAGAGGTATTTCTATACCTAGAATTTTATTAGCATTTACTTTTCCTTCTACATCATCTGGAATATACCATGTTGAGATGACACACCACACTTCTTAGTTTAATGCCCTCACTTTTCATTACTTTATACCTATATTTGGTTGTCATTTGTTATTGAATAACAATTACAAAATAGACGTTTTACCTGTAATTATTAACATATACTACATGCTGAAATTTTCTAATAGCACTTAGATTTCATGAAGAGAGTGCTTTTGGGCTAATGGAATGGATTCCACTGTTATATGTACATTGTGAGACTCAAATTTTCTTGAGCTTTATCTTATTACACAATGATGTGTGTGTGTACACACACCACACACACAATTACATTCAAAGATTCATTTCCTGGGGCGCCTGGGTGGCTCAGTTGGTTAAGCATGTGACTTCGGC
Source organism: Herpailurus yagouaroundi (assembly GCF_014898765.1). Taxonomy (NCBI): domain Eukaryota; kingdom Metazoa; phylum Chordata; class Mammalia; order Carnivora; family Felidae; genus Herpailurus; species Herpailurus yagouaroundi. The sequence continues at coordinate 127,535,115 of NW_024412376.1, read as the reverse complement.
TAAGGTCATGGTCTTGCCGTTTGTGAGTTCGAGCCCCACGTCGGGCTCTGGGCTGACGGCTCAGAGCCTGGAGCCTGCTTCACATTCTGTGTCTCCCTCTCTCTCTGCCCCTTCCCTGCTCATGCTGTGTCTCTCTCTGTCTCAAAAATAAATAAAACATTAAAATAAAAAATCAGAGATTCATTTCCTGTAAGGAGTAATCTCTGTCATCCATGAACTGGTATGTAAACTATTACAAATACTAGAAGAAATTCCTCTGTGAAGGTTTCTCTAATAAATACAAGTGAAGAAAGTAATCCCTTGGGGCGCCTGGGTGGCGCAGTCGGTTAAGCGTCCGACTTCAGCCAGGTCACGATCTCGCGGTCCGTGGGTTCGAGCCCCGCGTCAGGCTCTGGGCTGATGGCTCAGAGCCTGGAGCCTGTTTCCGATTCTGTGTCTCCCTCTCTCTCTGCCCCTCCCCCGTTCATGCTCTGTCTCTCTCTGTCCCAAAAATAAATAAACGTTGAAAAAAAAAAAAAAAAGAAAGTAATCCCTTAACAGCTCAGAGTGTAATTTGTACACATTCCAGAGAAGAAAGGAGCAAACTGAGCTCTGAAAGTTTGTCGTGACATGAAACACATCAGCCTGTTCTGTTTTATCTTCCTGATATTAACATCATTGAAGGGGAAAAAACCCTCAAACAACTCTAGGATTGGATTCTCCCTTTAATTCAGAAAGTATTTCACCTATTCAAATTAACTCCTCATCTGGAGAAGTTAACAGAATTATGGTTTTACTTCATTATCTTGGTGTTTTCATGCCTTTTTAAAAAGGGCAATTTGAGGTCATTTGACACTCTCTGGCATACGAGGGAAAAACAGACTAGGCTAGCATACCTAACAGAAACAAACTCGTACTATTCTCCTTGGACAGCCATTCTTTGGTGATAATTGTAAAGTTAACAGAACTGTTTCCAAATGAAATCCTATGGCTTATGAATATCTACTTCATCCTTATTCACTTGTGTCAAAGCTTACAGTGAAAATGAAACCCACGACTGGAAAAGGAAATAAACCTAGTACAGTGAAGTGTTTTTCCTTTATGAAAAAAAAAGTATCATCAGGAACTTTACAGTGTCTTGGAAACAAGCCATCAAATATAGTTGGATGAGTGACCGTCCCACCTGAAATAACAGTTTCCAATATATATATGGAAATATATGTGAATTTTCAGTTTATCTCCAATAAATATAAATATGACATGAATTTCTATCAGTAGTTTACTATGATTATAGCTATTTTAATAACCAAAAATAAAAGACTTCCCATTTGTCAAGTAAACAGAATTATGACACACAACCCTTAACCTCACTGCTTTTGTTAGGAAGGTATTTCTAGTACTGGGCTGTTTTCCGTGGTTTCTAATGAGACCTTTTCACATGCTATGATCCAAACCAGACACAGTCGATAGGTTATTAACAAGGAATTAAGGCTCACTTAACAAGCTTCCCAGCAACCGAAAAGGAATACAGGCTACTTAAGGTGCATCTCTAAATCGGTCCAGTCTCTCCTAGAAACATTTGTAAGTTTCATGCACTCTTTCAGGCCCCCCTTATCTCATCTAAGGTTCTTCTGGTTTATCTCCTCTTGGCCTCCTCCCACCCACCCTCCACACTTCTCACAGAGACCTCACCAGAACACAAACCAGACTGGATGGACCCTCTCCTGATGACAGGTGCCTAGACTGCAAGCTTCATGTGGCAGGTGCAGAATCTACTTTCCGTATTCCACACCAAAGAAGAGATTTCAAAACGCAGACTCAATCAGATCATGCCCCTCTTCTGCTCAAATGCTCCGACGGCTACCTGCTCTGTGGCTGCAGGATCTGCCCACCCCTCTCCTCGTCCGTCCTCCCGGCTCCTGTTCACTGCGATCCAGCCCCACAGGCCAGCTTGCTCTTCACACACACCGTGGCCTTTTTAAGTGCTGCTCCCTCAGCCTGGGACTTCCTCCCTCCACATCTCCTCGTCACTGAGGCTTCACTTCAAGTGCCGCCTTTTCTCCCTCACCGATTCCACATTTCTGTTAGATTTTCTTAGTACGGCTAAGAGGGTGATGAGTTTCTGATGTATTTATTTTGTCTTACCTGCTTATCATATCTTTTACTACAAGTAAGCTCCATAAAACCAGGAGGCTTTTCCACATGGCACCACATGCCCAGGGCCTAGAATAGTGACCAGCATGCAGTAGGGGCTCCATGGGTATCGGTGAAATCACCGAATGCTTGCATGACCTGTATTCTCGTTTAGGCATCTGGTACAGTGCTTGTCATGTAACAGGTATCTCTTCAATGACAATTCATGACTTGTGATCATTTTGAGATAAAGTCTACGTCTTCAATATGGCATGTAGGACCCTTCTCGTCTTAGACCCTACCCATCTCTTCTCCTCCTCCCATTTTATTCTTCAGAAGTACTCAATGTCCTGCGGTTACCTGAACATGCCATATTATTTCGCGCTGCCCTGTCCTTCCACATGGTGTCCCTCTGCCTGCGATGTCCCCATTGCCGGGACTGCCCTTTACCACCATCTCCCTGGTATACAGATGATCAGTCTCTCCTGAGTTTTCACAAAGCCCCGAACATGCTGTTATTATGTTTCTTGTACTGGAATGGAATGCTTTTTTTTTTTTCCTTTTCTTTTTTACACCTTCTCTATCTCTCTCAATTGACAATTCCCTCTCTGAGAGTGAGGGTCACCATGCCTTATTCATCTTTCTAGCATCTAATTCAATGCGTGGCATCTAAGAGAATCTCAATATTTGTTGAATTATCTAAACTTAAGCCATACTAGGCATATACTTAAAATGCCAAAAAGAGGCGCCTGGGTGGCTCAGTTGGTTAAGCATCCAACTTCAGCTCAGGTCGTGATCTCATGGTTCGTGGGTTCAAGCCCCACATCCAGCTCGGTGCTGACCGCTCAGAGCCTGGGGCCTGCTTTAGATTCTGTGTCTCCCTCTCTCTCTGTCCCTCCTCTGCTCACGCTCTGTCTCTCTCTTTCTCTCTCTCTCTCTCTCAAAAATACACAAACATTTAAAAAAAATATTTTAAATGCCAAAATGCCTTCATTTCAGACTATGTTTACTGGTAAAAATATAAAATACACTATAAGCTTAATAAGAACATGAGAATTCAACTAACTAAAATAATGAGATCTAGTAATTACATTAATTTGGTTAATACTGAAAAAAATGTAGTATTTCCCTAATACTTACCAAAGCATAAAAGCACATATGACAGAACTATAGCAATTATAGTTAAAAAAAAAAAAAGAAAGAAAGAAAAAGAAAAAAGAGTATAATAATCTTAAGGGAAAAAAACCACCAAGAAAACAAATACTTACTTATTTTTGGTCAGTCATTATCTTGGGATCTGGCTTACTTCTCACAGGCCTTTCCAAAAATCGTAATACTAGTAGTTCCAACGTCTTTTTTAAAAAGGTTTCATTTAACCAACTGCTAACACAGCTGGCCTGAGGTCTGAATCCCAATCATAGCACCAATCACATAAACCCAAACACAAAGCAAAAAGAGAAGAAAAAATAAAAGCCGTCCTTCCAAGAAGATACAGCACCAGAGAAGATGCTCACCACCCCAGAGAAGCATCTGTCCATTGACATTGACCTCAATCACACTCTGCAGCACAAAATGCTCATTAAAAACACTCAAGATTATTTATAACCTGTGGGTCATTTCCTTAATCGGCCAACTTTTTTTTTTTTTTTTAAATCATCAGATTTGACTATTTCATTTAAAACAACCCAACAGGTTAGAAATACTGGAAACAAATCAAATAATTAGTGCATCAGATGAAAACCCTTTTGAAAGAAAAGCAAGGGATGTAACAGAGTGCTAAAAGGAGCCCAGATTGGCCAGGCACCAGCCCCCATTTCTCCCCACCTCAGGCAGCTGGCTGTTAGCATTGTCTAGAGAAGCCTCCAAACTTGGGGTCTCATCTCTGATTTGAAGCACTTCTTCTGTTGAGACGCTGCCAGTGGAATCTTGAGACTGAACAAGTAGATCGGGATGGTCTGGCAGTGTTTCGTCTGCAGTAGGATCACTGTTTAACTGCAAGGAGAAACAGGAAAATAAGGAAGTCATCCGCGAGCCAGTGATGGTCACAAAAGCCACACCGCCTCTGTATCTTATTTTGGGGGCTCAGTTAGAAAGAGCCTGACTTCCTAAAATTACCTCCCCCCCTCCCCCCACTCTGTGACAGAATCGATGCTGTTAATATGAGCAGCTAACCCAGCAGCATGAGCTGCATCCATTCATGCAGGTTAAGCTTCGCTAAACAAAAACTACCAAAGTGGAAGACCTCCGCATAACTACGTTCATCGTGAACCCAAATTCACTTTTTATGGTAATATGTTGTGTTTTCAGCCGGTGTGAACATTGGTGAGGACGGGGGCTCTCTCCCTCCCTGTGGCTCCAGGGCCCGGCAGGCAGTGCTTTCGCAAGAAGCAGCGTTAACCGGGGGGCAGGCACGTTAAGTCTGAACAGGCTGTTCACTTCTCTAAGCCAAAATATGACAAAACTTCAGTCAGCCAAGAAGAATTAGGACAATAACGTTGTTGTAATGGCAGTCTGTCATTAGTGGGTTTATATTCTTGGAAAAGAATCAGAAAAAAAGGGAATACTAGAGTTTTTCCTTTTATAAGCAGGGTTATAAATTCTTCACTGTCAGTAACATAAATCATCAAGTTTCTGATTCAGAGTAGGTAAAGGCAAAAACCATCATTCCCCCTGTGAAGAGGAAGCAACTTTGAATTTGTTTTTTTAATTTTGTTACCACTAGGACTAGGGTTGGCCTTATAAGGAGATAGTTCTTTTCTTTTTTTCTCTCTCTTCTTTTTTTTTTTTTTTTTAGTTTTCATTTTTATTTAAATTCTACTTAGTTAACATGTAGTGCCATATTGGTTTCAGGAGCAGAATCTAGTGGTTCATCACTTCCATACAATACCCAGTGCTCATCCCAACAAGTGTCCTCCTTAATGCCCATCACCCATCTAGCCCCAATCCGTCTACCACCTCCCCTCCAGCAACCTTCAGTTTGTTTTCTGTCCTTAAGAGTCTCTTGTCATTTGCTTTCCCTCTCTTTTCCCTTCCCCTCTGTTCATCTGTTTTATTTCTTAAATTTTACACATTAGTGAAATCATATGGTATCTGTCTTTCTCGGACTTATTCACTTAGCATTAATAAACTATATAAATGGCAAGATTTCATTCTTTTTGGTGGCTGAGTAATATTTCATTGTATATATATACCACATCTTCTTTATCCATTCATCAGTCGGTGGACATTTGGACTCTTTCCATAATGTGGCTATTGTTGATAGTGCTGCTATAAACACTGGGGTGCATGTGCCCCTTCGAATCTGTCTTTTTGTATCCTGTGGGTAAATACCTAGTAGTGCAGTTGCTGGGTCATAGGGTGGTTCTATTTTTAACTTTTTGAGAAGCCTCCATGCTGTTCTCCAGAGCGGCTGCACCAGTTTGCATTCCCACCAACGGTGTTAAGAGGGTTTCCCCTTTCTCTGCATCCTCACCAACATCTGTGGTTTACTGTGTTGTTAATTTTAGCCACACTGACAGGTGTGAGGGGCTATCTCATTGTGGTTTCGATTTGTATTTCCCTGGTGATGAGTGATGTTGAGCATCTTTTCATGTGTCTGTTAGCCATCTGGATGTCTTCTTTGGAAAAATGTCTATTCCTGTCTTCTCCCATTTCTTAACTGAATTATTTATTTTTTGGGTGTTGAGTTTGGTAAGTTCTTTATAGATTTTGGATACTAATCCCTTATCAGATATTTACAAGTATCTTCTCCCATTCTGTCGGTTGCCTTTTAGTTTTGTTGACTGTTTCCTTCATTGTAAAGAAGCTTTTTATTTCGATGAGGTCCCAGTAGGCCAGTTTTGCTTTTGTCTCCCTTGCTCTGGAGACGTGCTGAGTAAGAAGTTGTTCCGGCCGAGTTCGGAGGGGTTGGTGCCTGTGTTCTCTTCTAGGATTTTGAGGAGACAGGCAGTTCTTTCCCATGGCTCTCATGGGAGCAAACCTCTGTTAAGCATTTATTGTAGGCTGGGTGGCCTTCCTCCTCATAAAATTCCCATGAGGCAGACACTATCCAGAGTCCAGTTTTAAAGGGGAAGTTAGGTAGGTTGACCACAGTTACACAGAAGGTTGGCGGCACAATGCCACGGTCTGGCTCCACGGAGGGCTGGTGCCTCCTTCAGTCACTGTTGCCAGTAACTCGATTAAATGAAAATAGTCCCAAGGAGGACGAAGCGTTAGGTGGCATGGATGTGGAGGCAGACGGCTTGGTTCCAGCCTACTTAACTAGTAGCTATGTGTCCTGGGACAAGTGGCTCGTCCTGCAGAATTGCGATAACCGTACTTACTTCATGTGGTTGGGGGGGCGGGGCGTTCTGCAGACTAATAGATGCCAAACACCCTTCACAGAGGCTGGGGCATGACAAGCATCCAGTGAGTGGTAACAGTTGCTGTTATTATCATCAGTTGCTGTTCATCATTTAACACTTACATGAGGGTTGACTGAAAGACATCGTGGGACAACAATGAGATGCCCAAATTGGAGAGGTGACCGGAAGCCACGTGCAAACTGGCAACTTCCCATTTTGTTTACAGCCAGAGCAGCCCCTGCCACTCAACACTGCGGCCAGCGCTCCACCAGCCGACTGAACGTGGAGCAAACAGGGGCAAAAGAGAGGGCATGGCTGGGCTCAGTGTGAAAAGGGTATCCCTTGAGAGCTAGGTCAGTGCAGCCTGCTGGCAACACTGATTCCTATCTATGTGCCCCGCGGGGGCCCTTCCACACCTCCTTTCCTCCTGCCACCCCTTTCACTCCCACATTTCTGAGCAGGCAGACTAGCCTTGCGGGCTTCCTTTTCTCATGTTTCACTCACTCTTTAATCTCTGCCATGTAGCCTCTGGGCCACAAGTCGGAACCCCCACATATAACTGACCTGATCTCGAAAGGCACAAAGCTGTGCTCGATCTTTCCACGCCAACCAGCGAAGAAAAGTGGGTGGCGGATAAAGCAGTGTTGGTGTCCACACGGATACCAAAACTACGTGTCACTCAAGATGAGGACCTCTAGAAGTGTCCAGAGCGACTCGCCATCACTAGGAGAGAAGGTAACACTGTCTCAGCTGCTGAAGGGTGTGCGGCATAAACGTAAATGTTGAGTAATGTCATGAACAGCACGCTCCGTTAGCAATGCAACTCTGTATTTTCATTTCGGTGTGTGCGTTTTACCCAAAGTGAAATGAAAATCGGAAATTCCAGAGACAGTAATTACTAAGGTGGAAGTTAAGAGGAGAGTGAGACCAACTGTCGCTGTATGAGAAGGTAAGTGTGTACCATCTGCGTGCGGGACAGTATCTGGCTTGCTGTGAGAGCTGCTTCCTCTTCCGAGGACTCGTCCGTGTCTTCCTGGTTGGTCAGGTTCAGGCTGGGGGTGCTGCTGGAGCACTGGTACTCTTGGAGGGAGGGAGTGTCCCCTTTGTCAATACTGTCCAGTGAGCGCCTGCGGACTCCCCAGTTGAAATTGTCCATACTTTCACCCTGGAAAAGAAAGACATGATCTCTAAGGCCTCAGATACATGTGTATAAATACAGTAAACACAACACACCAGGAAAACATGTACTGAGATGAAAAATACTCAATGCATCATCATAAGCAGAGTTTCAATCAGCCCTTCAATTTCTCGAAACTTTTAAAACATCGTTAAATATTCATATTTAAAGAGATCACAATATTTGGTTGAGCCTGTTTTAACTAAATAATTTTCTTGACCTCCTATATTGTATGACTGGGGACCGACTAAACCTACTGTCTAGGCCATTTCTATTCTAATGCCCAAACACAAATGAGACCACGAAGAAGACGAATACATCACAGACAACGATACATAAACAATCCACAACACCAGGCTGCAACTTACCTGCAGTTCCTGGTTAGCAAAAAGGAAAACACACAGAATTAGAAAGAACGAAGACAAACATTTAAATATACGCTACACTTTTGGGGGAAAACTCTTTGTGATTTCTCAAACCCAAAGACTGATTCAAGCTCTGGATTAAGCTCTGAGTAGAAAGCCAACATGTGATTCAAATTACTTTTTTATGCAAACTATATTATGAAGAAGTCAGAGACAGACACTGAAAACAACATTTCTGTGATACACTTTGCAAACACGAACTTTCAGAAAATCTTCAAGATTTACATAGATTTAATACTTGATACAATGCAAAACTGACTTAAGGTACCCACATTCAGTTGACAACATACAGGGTCACAATTATTTTCGTCTAGAGAATGTTTCTGGCTAAACCCAGTGGCCATTTTTTACTATAAAATAGTCTAAAATCAAGATCAAAGCCATCAAAACATATCTTTTGACAAGTTCAAAAGGTCAAGAGGAAATAGGGCAGATTTCAATTTCACCCCACTTATGGATTTATAGAAGTTATGTTTCTGTTATTCTAAGCTGATCCTCCTTTTGCAAGGATATAATTCTTACACTCGCTCTTAAGCCCTGATATGACAAATGACAATGAGTTGGCCAGCAATATAGGATTTATTTGTGTTCCTTTACTCAAGAGGCACTGGCTAGGATAGAGGTTTTCAAATCCTTTTTTTTTTTTTTTTAAATAAAGCAAAGCAATACTTATTTCGAATGAAATTTAAAATGGAAGTCAACCATGCAAAGCTGATGAACTAAACCCAAGCCGCTCTGGCTCCAAAAGGTAACAAGGGGCTCTTTGCCTGCACTCTGGGTACAGCCTTGAAGTCTTAGAAACCCTGTAGGTCAAAGTTCGAAAAGCCACCTTCCTACCAGATATTTCAGTTATTATTATGTAGCACAGTACATAATAATGGCAACAGCCCTAAATATTTGTTTGGTGAATGAATGACTACACACGGGGAGCTTCCAAGGTTGGCAGGTATTTGGGGGGTATTTTAGAAGTTTAATTAACAGTTTCATTTGTTTTCTAGCAAAGTATTTCCTACTACCATGTTTTAAGCAAGACTATATTTAGGTTTTAAAGAATCTCTACTATTTGAATTGTCTAATGATGAGGCATACATGAACACCACCCACCCAAAGCACTATGACTTGAATTAAAGACAAAACTACATTAAGCGTCTTTAATTCAATTTGCCAAAGTTCTGTTCAAAATCCATGTTAATTAGTACCTATGTATTAGGGCGTGGGATAAACTTGGAAGCATTTACAGAGGTCTTAAAAAAAAAAAGAAGATAAAAAAGCAAACAAAATAAATAACTTTACCATTGCAAACATGTCAAGAGCCTGCCTGCCTTCACAAATTTTAAACTCTCAATTGAAAACAAATAACTGCATTAGAGTTTAGGAGCTGCTCATGCCCTTGTGGTCGGGCAGCAAGGCTCTTCAATCCATCAGACTTTCTTGGCTGATTATTCAAGTCAGTCCTACTTCTTACAACGTGTTTTTGAAACTGGGGATGTGAAATCAATTTTAGAGGATGGTGATCTGCCACTTTGGAAAAAAAAAAAATGAAAGACAATAGGAAATATCAGCGTGCATAACAGCATAGGGTAAGGCTGCATATTCTTTTTATTTTTTTTCAAGTAACCTCTACAGCCAGTGTGGGGCCTGAACTCACAACCCCAAGATCATGAGTCACACGCTCCACTGACTGAGCCAGCAAGGTGCCACAAGGCTGCGTATTCTTGAAACTTTCATTTTAAAGGTATGTGTATCTACTTGGATGTGATATAAAATGTATTAAGTATGGATCACAGTAAAAACAAAAACAAAAAAAGTTTAAAAGCCACTGCCCTATGAGGCTGAATAATACTTGCTTGGGGGCTCCTGTGAACCTATCCATGTGTCTTTGGGAACATGTTCATGCCGAGTACAAAGGCAATTGGTTTGACCCTGAGCCACCATGGTTGTACCCTTCTATATGCAAAGGAGGATGAAGCATGTAGGAGGACCTCCTTAAACTGGTCTCCTGTCCACAACTAATGATGTGACACGGCGCAGGCCATTACATTTCATCCCTCCTCACCTATTAGAGCCAAAGGAAACATCCCTTCAAGAGGGTTAATCAATGCATTTGAGTTATGTGAGCAGCTTTAAATTCTTTGGAGAAAGATGTGTCAATGACACGGGATGGATACCGGATGACAAGGCATTTTGGGCTTCTCAAATATAGGTATTTGCATACATTTTAGAATGAACACTTTTGAAACTTATGTGACAAATGTTTTAGGTTTAGGAGTTGCAAGTTTAGGGGGATGAGCTACAGGAATAGGTCCCGAAGAGCCTCACAATGTCAGGGCAATCCTGTTCTCTTTGCCACAATGACTGTTTCAGAAATTGGCAAATGATCCAGCTTGACCCACTCATGTAACAGGAAGTGTGCTGAGGACGTTCAGGAGAGCAACTTCTTCACTGTTACAAAAGTGACCTTTATTTGCTTTGAACACTGCTGGATGTGGACATAACCATGTGACAGAGACTTGCAGAGAAGGGCGGAGCCTAGCCAACTGCAGAGAAATGATCAGAGACCTCCCTGAGCCACATCTAAATAAGCTATAACCCTTTGGACTACCTCAGTTTTGTAAGCTCGTAAAGCCGCCTTTTGAGTCCGATTTTTCATTTCAAAATCATCCAAACTGACACATACCTATCGATTTAATCTAGACTGAATCAACTTAGAGGAGAGAGCCCCTTGGTGCTACGTGAAATGAGTCATTTGAGGGGGCTGGCTACAATATGAAGAAGAAAACAGTGAGTATGTCGCAGGTAGAATCTCGGTCATTTGACACAGTAGAGAGTTCTGGAAAGTCAAAGCCCTCGAAATCATGTGAGTTCATTTAATTTAACTTAGTGTTAAGTGTTTGTACTTATACTTTAAAATAGTGTTAGATAAATTTTAATATAATTTTTTACCATTTTGCTGCATATTAATTTGTCTGTCTCATTTGAAACATAAGCATATCCTAAATTAAAGACATAACTTTGGAAGAAACCCATTTTTCACTTTTTATTTCTTGGGGCAAAGAGTAAGAATTAGACGTTCCTCTTCTGTTTCAGACTACTTCTGCTAACTGACCAACCGTACTAGTCACGTTTACTTCCCAATTTACATTTTTACCTTTAAAAACATTTTTGTTTAATTCGTTTGTTGTTTCAAGTTTTTATTTAATTTCTAGTTAGTTAACATATAGTGTAGTATTAGCTTCAGGAGTAGAATTTAGTGATTAGTCACCTATGTGTAACACCCAGTGCTTATCACAAGTGCCCTCCTTAATGCCCATCACCCATCTAGCCCGATTTTACCTTCTTGACCTCACACTGACCTTAATAAGGAAAGATGCTATGGTCAAACACTTAATTCTCATATACTTGCAACTGCAAGCTATAAATATACGGACTGCCCACATCCTTACCTCCGCATCTTCCAATTCAACATCTAAAAAGTCAAAATCCTTAAAAACGCCAAATTGTTGTTCACTGCTGTTGTCTTCCACGGCCACTTCTTCCTCTTGAATCATGTCTTCTGTTGCAGAAATTAGGCTGGTCTGTTGGTCACCAACTTCCAAATCCTCATTAGAAGAAAATACAACCTAAGGTCCAGCCAAAAAAAAAAAAAAAAAGGCCACCCGTCAGCATTGTCACTCTGCTCATGAGACACTGGTGCCCGAAGAGCCACCGCAGGCTTCATCTGTCAAAGAATTCAGAGCTTCAATCTGGTTTTCATGCTAAAGTCGAACTGGTGGAATACTTAATTAATGTAACTTCCAAGGACCATGGAGACCATATCTTTTTCATTCTTAGTTGATGCCATGAAATAAGGGAAGTTAGAAAAGGCAAGCAAGGAGGCAGAATAATTTCCATTTTTTTTTAATGGAGTAGTAACAGGATTTTTACAGCCTTTATGCATGCAATCATGATTACTCACGGATGGATTCTTTGGAAGGCCAGATTCTGGACCACAGAGAGAAAGCACATTCATTAGCTTTTCCCTTGTTCTTCGCTAAGGGGGGAAAAAATGCAAATGCTAGGATTACTGATAAGTAAGACAAATTCTCAAGCTGTCATACACACAACAAAATTGATTCTTCTGTAGATGTTCAGTTCTGATTTTTTTTTTTTTTTGTTTTTTAATGTACCTGTGATAACTGTGGCCTTTTCCAGCTAACAGGAACCAAGGCATTAGAATTAGAACCAGAAGAAGTAGAAGAAGTACTCCTAGTAACTGCAATAACTTTGGGTTTCCCATTTCTTCCAGCTGCACTATGCTGATCGCCATACTTATTTCCAATGATTGGTGTCTGCAGAGAAACAAAAAGGACAGTGTTTGACTGGGATATTTCACCATAAAGGGGTGAGTAGTGGATCTGTAAGGACTTTTTTTTTTTCTTTTTACAAACAACCAAAAAAAAAAAAAAAAAAAAAAAAAAAAAAAAAAAAAGCAAAGGAAGATACCAGCATAAAGTAGATGTTACAAAAATCAAATGGAATGATGTCTTTTAAAAAATTAATTGGGGCGCCTGGGTGGCGCAGTCGGTTAAGCGTCCGACTTCAGCCAGGTCACGATCTCGCGGTCCATGAGTTCGAGCCCCGCATCAGGCTCTGGGCTGATGGCTCAGAGCCTGGAGCCTGTTTCCGATTCTGTGTCTCCCTCTCTCTCTGCCCCTCCCCCGTTCATGCTCTGTCTCTCTCTGTCCCCAAAATAAATAAAACGTTGAAAAAAAAATTTTTTTTTAAAAATTAAAAAAATTAATTTATTTTTAAAAATTTGTTTGTTTATTTAAGTTATCTCTATACCCAGTGTGGGGCTTGAACTCACGGCCCCAAAATCAAGAGTTGCCTGCTTTGGGCGCCTGGGTGGCTCAGGTGGTTAAGCATCCGACTTCGGCTCAGGTCATGATGTCACAGTTTGTGAGTCTGAGCCCTGCATTGGGCTCTGTGCTGACCGCTCAGAGCTTAGAGCCTGCTTCAGATTCTGTGTCTCCCTCTCTCGCTGCCCCTCCTCTGCTCACACTGTCTCTCTCAAAAATAAATAAACATAGGGGCGCCTGGGTGGCGCAGTCGGTTAAGCGTCCGACTTCAGCCAGGTCGCGATCTCGCGCTCCGTGAGTTCGAGCCCCGCATCGGGCTCTGGGCTGATGGCTCAGAGCCTGGAGCCTGTTTCTGATTCTGTGTCTCCCTCTCTCTCTGCTCCTCCCCCATTCATGCTCTGTCTCTCTCTGTCCCAAAAATAAATAAAACGTTGAAAAAAAAAAGATTTAAAAAAAATAAATAAACATAAAAAAAAATTAAAGAGTTGCATACTTCCAATGAGCCAGTCAGGCACCACATGATGTCTTTTTTTTTTTTAATCAGGAGACTTCACTTCACTGAAAATGACTCCCTGAGAAGATGAGACAATCAGACAGCTCATTCCTATTTTATTATTATCTTCTTAAGTTTATTTATTTATTTTTTAAGTTTTCCTTATCTATTTAGAGAGAGAAAGCACAGGCAGGGAGGAGCAGAGAGGGGAGACAGAATCCTAAGCAGGCTCAGCGCCAACAGCACAGAACCCAACGTGGGGCTTGAACTCACGAACTGAGAAATCATGACCTGAGCTGAGATCAAGAGTCGGACGCCTAACTGACTGCACCACCCAGGTGTTTCTTAAGTTTATCTCTTTAGAGAGAGAGCATGAGTGGGGTAGGGGCAGAGAGAGAGGGAGGGAGAATTCCAAGTAGGCCGCATGCTGTCAGCACAGAGACTGATGCGGGGCTTGAACTCATGAACTGTGAGATCATCGCCTGAGCCAAGATCAAGAGTCAGATATTTAACCAACTGAACCGCCCAGGCGCCCCTACTTACTCCTATTTTAAATAGGGATCTGCTTTCTTTAAAAAAAAAAAACACACCATCTTCATGCCCCTCTTCAGGAAAGTAGCAACTTGGAATAAAATCTGGCACACCTTAGGTTGTTGGGTAAGAGGGGATGTTTGTTTCCTTTGCCTTCCTGTGGCTGCCTAGCACATACATTTCAGTCTCTTCTGAATAGACTGTGTGCTCTTCTCATTGCCATGCTGAAGTCGTCCTCTCCCCTGACCTAGGCCAGAGGCACTGATGGGCGATAGGTTTCTTTAGTCATCAACTGTGACCTTCCCACCAGCAGGGAAAACTACATCCACGGACTCGGTCGTGGTGAATGATTTGGCCATAAGAGTGTGGCTGTCAACAGGGTGACAAAAGACAAGAGGACTCTTCGAGACACTGAGACCTTCTACAACACCTCCATTGAGGAGATGCCCCTCAGTGTTGCTGACCTTATCTGAGGGGCTGTCCTGCGACCTAACCCTACCCGAGGTTCAGTCCTTAGGGGGCTGAAGAGCAGCAGGAACAGGGAGGGAAGGGAGCCTAAGGATGGACTTCTCATTTTTCCCCCTTTGACTAAACATCACTTTTTGAGGCAAAAAAACCACAAAACAAAACCAGAAACAAAAACAAAAATCCACCACCTTCATATCCCCCACCATGATTATGAAATATATCCTCTTTGAAAGCTCAGAAAATATTAAAGTGATTTAAAACAAAAAACAAAAAACAAAAAACCACCTGTCATCTTACCACTCAGATTTAATCTATTACCATTTTGGTGTTTTTTCAATGCATACTGTTCTATGTGCTTCAGTAATGTGCTTTTGCAAATATTCAAGCTGGGTAACAACTCCAAAGAGGAAGGGATCTATGTAGCTTCTCCCTACAAATCTGATGCGTAACATTTCCAAGTTTGTTTCGGTAAAAATTCTATGCTCATCCACAATTCATCTGATTTTATTCTGGCTTTGTGAAGCATCTTGAATTTACATCTGAAAATCATATTCAAGCTCGTTTGCATGTCACACGGTTCCTTTATGACGTGGTTCCTGCTGCTCTCCCTAACCTCGACGTCTATCACACCCACCCTCACTTTACACTCCAGCAAACCTGCACTTGCTATTGTGTTCCAAACACACCTTGCCTTTAGGGACCTGTGTTTTGGCACATGCTGGCCCCCCCCCCCCCCCCGGGGTGGGGTATTCACCAACCAAACCCATGGTCATCTTTTAATGGGGACTCCAGACCTCCAAGGAGGCCTTCTGTGACGCCACACATCTGGGTAATTATACTTGGACATTTGCCATGTGTTGGTGATTTGTTTACGTGGCTGTCTTCCCTAGTGCACATGAGTCCCCTAGACCTTGTGCGATTCATCTCTGCTCCTCTACTCCAATGCCTATACACAGCAGGTACTTAGTAATCTTTGAAGCAACAAATTGAAATTAAGTATATCAAGTGTTTTTGAGAATTCTTATCACTGCTTTAGACAAGATAATTAAGTTACAATTTCTGACTCAGAAGACACAGGAAAGCCCGGTTTCTTTATCAGATTCTTATACTATGTGCTTCAGGACAGAAATTCTGATATTAACTAAAAAATTAGCAACAAACATAGTTTCTATCTAAAAAACACAACCCATAAAGATTTGGATAAATTCGAACACCAAGACTGAACAGCAAAACATTTTTTAAATCTATATGATTCTAATCAATAATATTAAAGAAATTAGGTCTTCCATTTTTATCTTTCTCAACTTCCCTGCAATCGTTGTTCAGTAACTTCATTCTCGAAAAACTGGTCATTCTGAAAACCATCCCTTCTCTTTTCATTTTCTCTGCAACTGCCTAGAGACATGCCAACATGACCTTTTAATTATTCTAACAGATTCCTTATTGACTTTCCTCCTCTCCACCTGGTCTATTTTTCCATCCTGGTCTATTTTTTCCATCCTGTTGCCAGAGTAAACTTCCCCAAATGCAAATCCTACAATTTCCACTCCAGTTAAAAATCCTTTAAGAGTTCCCACTGCTTCAAGATAAAACCATCCTGTTATGATGCATGCAAGATCCCTAGTGATCTTGCCTTTTCCTCTGCCTTCGGCTTCATCTACCATCATACTCTACACTTGCATTCTCTATAGTCTGTGCTCAAGATATGGTACAAATTGGAAATTTCCAGAATACCATGCTTTCTCACACTACGAGGCTTCATTCACACATGCTGCTTTTTCCTGCATTAATCTCCTGTTCCCAAGCTTCCATATATGCTTGCCTAGGGCTACTTTATCTTTCAACACCACATCAGGTTAGAGGTACACGCTGTATCTTCCTACAGTACTTTTAACTTACTTCCAGCTAAAGCACTTATCACAATGTTTATTTACCCACTGACCCAAGAGATTGTATGCTTCCCAAGGACAGGCCTTTTTACCACCCCCACCCCAATTTCAAAGCACCTATCACAACGTCTCCTACTGAGTATGCGCTTAATCAATGCTTGTCGGATGAGTGAGTAAATGAACAAATGAAAATTTCAAATAGAGCACCTTACCTCAGATATATCAAAATGAAAATCTAAGGTCTTCCCAGGCAACTCCTTGGAGACATTATTAAAAATCTTGGTGAAGGATATTTCAGGAGAACCTAGATCTCCTCCATAGGTCTTGGGGATATCGTTGGGCACAACGAGACTTGCAGAGCGAGAGACCACCAGTTTTAATATGTTAAGGGCTTCCTTCCAATAAGGACTCTGTTTTCAAAAAAAATAATGCACATATAAAAAGTATAAATATATATTTAAGAACCAAAATTTAGTGTACACTGTAGACAATGAAAATATTATTTCTGCAAAAACTTCTGTAAATCATTCGCTTTTACTTTCAGGTCCTTAGCAGAGGATCTGAGTTACGAAAGTTAAGAAAATTATTATTTCTACTGTCAGATTTTTGAGACATCCTATACGTTACAACGCTACCAATTCAGAATTGGTATTGCATTTCTCCTAATCGGTGCTTCACAAATATTAATTTAATTTAGGAAGTCTAATAGAGTAATCTGGCAGTAGGTTAAACAAAGGGGTTGTATGTACGTGAACTTTCTAGATAAATGAAGTTTATGCTTTCAGACTCTAAACTTTAAATAAGTCTCTTTTGAAGTCTTGGAGGCAAATAATTTTTATTTATTTATTTTTTAACGTTTATTTATTTTTTGAGACAGAGAGAGAGACAGAGCATGAACGGGGGAGGGGCAGAGAGAGAGGGAGACACAGAATCGGAAGCAGGCTCCAGGCTCTGGGCCATCAGCCCAGAGCCCGACGCGGGGCTTGAACTCACGGACCGCAAGATCGTGACCTGAGCTGAAGTCGGATGCTTAACCGACTGAGCCACCCAGGCGCCCCAAGGCAAATAATTTTTAATGCCTACTTTCTTTTTCAGACACAAAAATATTTAAAAAACTAAAAAGAATTTAGATTTTTTTCTCCATGACCCAAGCCCAAATCTGAAGGGTAGGATCGGAATGATTCCTAATTTTGATTCATCATTACATCTAAACTGATGTTCTCAGGAGTTACTGAGTTGTATAGGGTGAGTTTTTTCCCCCTACACATATGGTGGCTATGTTCTTTGAGTTATTTTTCTGCTTTCAGTTTTTGTGTATTTCAACCAACATAATTTAAAATGATTTACATGGCAGATGTACCTGTAAATATTAAATAATTAATGTTTATCCTGTTAACGGTGATAATGTTAATATGGTTATATTATTTTAAAAGTCCTTATCTTTTAGAGAAACTTAAAAATTATGTATGAATAAAATGGTATGATGTCTGGGATTTGCTTCAACATAATCCGGAGGGGTAACAGGAGTGAGGAGAATAGAAATGAAACAGAATAATGAGTTGATTGTTGAGCTGTGTGATGGGTACAAAAGGAAGCATTCATTACATATTCTATTTTTATATTTATTTGAAATTTTCTACAGTAAAAAGGTTTTTAAAAAGCTAAAAAAAAGATGTACTTGTAGAGAAGAAAAATCAATTTCTAATAAAGAATTTACAGTATTTTTCTGCCATCTGTTGAAAAGCATACATGTCAAAAGACCTTTTTTTCTGATTTATGGTAACATAATCACATCTCAACCTTGTGCTATACATATTGTTTCACAGCTGACCATTCTGTCAACGACCAAAAGTAAGTGAAAAATCTTTAGCAGAACTGAGTTATCCAATATGTTTAATAACCTCTTGATATGAAGACACCTAAAGCACAAAATATTTAATAAATATAAAAATGTCCACATAGATTGTGACATTTTAAGTACATCATTTTTTTTTTTAACGTTTTATTTATTTTTGAGACAGAGAGAGACAGAGCATGAACGGGGGAGGGGCAGAGAGAGAAGGAGACACAGAATCGGAAGCAGGCTCCAGGCTCTGAGCCATCAGCCCAGAGCCCAATGCGGGGCTCAAACGCACGGACCGCGAGATCGTGACCTGAGCCGAAGTCGGCCGCTTAACCGACTGAGCCACCCAGGCGCCCCAAGTACATCATTTTTTTAAAGTAGTTTATATTTAACAAAGTTATGACTAAGTAGACATCATCATTTTTTTCTGACAGAAATAATTAGAAGCTCTCGGCATTGCAAAAAGCTAAAACTTTTTCAGAGATGTTTCTATAAAGTATATTGGTAGTTGTGCCAAAAGATTATCAGGAGGAGCTCCATTCTGTGAAATGTTTAATGTCTGAATAAAGCAGATGTCACTTAACCATGATGACCTGTCAGCTAAATATGACTTCGGTTCACACAAGAGTAGAAAATAAATTTGGGTCAACATTTTGAAATTAGGAGATTTTACAGAAAAACCCACATTTCCAGTTTCTCTTTAAAAGTTAGAAGTTCTGGCTGCCCTGGATTCTGTATTCCAACATGGCAGCCAGGAGGGGAAGCTAAGTTGTGCTGTTCCTTTTAGATGGGGAGTGTGCCTTCACTTAGTCAGAAATCTATGCCCTCATATGGTTACTTGCTTGCCCAGTGGACACGTGAGCTTGTGGTTCTGAATATAAAATAATGCATCTGCATTTTTTTAAATTAGTAATTCAATGTGGTGTGTGTCTCTATGGGAGACCCAGCAAATACTTGATGAGTTAACTTCTTATACCTTAAGAAGAAAAGAAAAATGTGCTTTAGAAAAAAATACATACAATTGTTATTTGGTGAAGCCTCTCATTCAGAGAGAAGATAGAGAAAATAAACAGGGTCACCAAAGAATTTTAACGTTATTTGCATTCACTGATCTTCAAGGGAATATAAAAGGAATCTGGATTACTGAATGGAATAATGGAAACCAATAGCATTTTATTACTTTCAGATATGGGCTAAGACAAATTCATCGCTAACCAAGTATTTCCATTTGTAAGTTTTGCTTTCTTGAACGCAAATATAACTGGGGTAGAAACAAAAATCTTAATCTGTTAAGGCTCTTAAAGAGTTTGCTCTCTTTGATAAGTTGTATCCACAACACTGCTCTGCTCAGCAAGACTTTTCTTAATAGATAATTCAAAGGTGAAATTCAGTACAGACCAGACTGACTTACCATCATTTACATGGTTTAAACCAAGTCTGATTTCCTACTTTCTAAGTATCTGGGCTCCTTCTATCACACACAGAAAATACCTCTAAAATACAGACTCTACAAAGAGCTCTTCTGTTTCTAAACGTAGTACCTGTTCATTATTAGAATCTGGTTAGTAGCGGGTACAGAAGAGTCACAAGTATACTGTCCAGAGGTGATGACAGCTGCCACTCACGTACATTCTTTCCAGCCACTACTGACATGTGTATTCAGAGATGTAACGATTAATCAAAATTGGAAATCACACCAATCCTGCCATTCCGAGTTTGCTTTTTGTCACTTACATGAAGAACATTTTTTCCATGTCATAAGTGTTCCTGGAAACATGACTTAGGGACTAACTACTTCCCTATTCTTGGACCTTTCAAGTGTTTGTTTTTTTTTTTTTTTTTTTTATGATCATAGGATTGTTTTACAAGGAATTCTATACATAAATTTTGTGGTCACTCACCTGTACATATTTACCAATAATCTTTATGATCTCCAGATTAAACTGCTTGACCGGGGCAGCAGAGAGGTCAATATGGCTCAAAAGACTATAGATGATCTGTAGTAATGACTGCTGCATGCTGGACAATCCTTTCTCTAACAGCTAAAAGTAATATAAAGAGTATAATTTCATGAGGTTAAGGAAAATTCAGTATTTATATTTATGATGCTGAAAAACAGAATAGATTTAATCCATGATTTTATGGTTAGATGATCAGAAATCCAGAGACTAATAAATAACAAAGGTAAAAGACAGTGTCTTATTACCATCACTTGTCCTCGGTTCAGAAAGGATCAATAGATAATTATTTTTATCTTAATCTTAGTGTTTTCCTTCATTTCCTGAGCTAATTTGAGTTAAACACCACTTATTCTAGGTTAAGAAAAAAACCATCATACCACCATCACCAAAGAATAACTATCCCCAAACCATTCATAACAGCCACTTGTTAACTATGTGATCTCAGACAAGTTTCTTAACCTCTGAGCCATGATTTTTTTTTAAATAATAATCACACTATCTACTTTATATTGTTTTCAGGACGATTAAATATATGTGGTTCTAAATATACACAACTAGTTTCAGTACTGTTGTTAGGAATAATTTCAGAATTAACAATAATAATAAAACAAGGAGAGTAACATTTGGGGCAAAGCATTCTCTCTATAGAGTGAAAAAATGTCACCATACGAGGTATATACAGGCTGTCCTGTGCCAGTTCCAGACTTCATGACCCCATGATTGGAGAAGCAGTGCTACCTTAGTGGTGAGCTTGATGGTGGCACCAACGTGAAGCTGCTCTAAGGAGCATAAACTCAAAGCCGATAAGAACAGGCTTAGGAAGTTGCCCTTGGTTTTATGTTGGCTATTGTCCTAAGGGTGTAAGATAAACCTAGAGACCTGTATTTATTCAGGTTAGAAAGCTGTCACACAGTTCACATCGTCAGTTCACCTTTTTTTTTTTTTAAGATTTTTTATTTTTTTAAAGTAATCTCTATACCCAACGTGGGCCTCGAACTCACAAACCCGAGATCAAGAGTTGCGTGCTCCACTTACTGAGCCAGCCAGGCACCGCTCTCTGCCATCATCAGCTTTCTTAAATGTAAGGTTGATGGGAGCAAACCTATGAAACCAACACCTTAAAAATGCACACCAGTCCGAAACTGGTTTTTATGATAGTCCTAAAGCATTCTGTGTTCTATATCAACATCAGGGATATAGCTGTTAAATAGTGTTTTCAGCCATATTTAAAATACCTATTGAGTTATGAATAATTTTTTAAGTTTATACAGTGTTTTAGGGTTAATTTTTAGAGGTCAGTTTTTAAAAAGGAAGGTATCACTTTATTATAAGCTGACAAAAATTTTTAGTGAGTAGGAATTTCTTCCTTTTGAGATTCTTTGTGGATTATCTACTCAATAATTTATTTTTTAGGCATGAAGTTACTTTCTCACCAATCAAATTAACTTTTTCAAAAAAATGTTCATTTCTTTTGAGAGACAGAGTGCATGCGAGCAGGGGTATAGAAAGTGAGGGAGAGAGAGAATCCCAGGGAGGCTCCATGCTTAGCCTGGAGTCAAATGTAGGCCTTGATCTCGTGACTGGGAGATCACGACCTGAGCCGATATCAAGAGTTGGCTGCTCAACCAACTGAGCCACCCAGGCACCCTGATATTAACTTTTTATGATATTGTAGGGCTAGTGTTTTTGTAATTCCATCTTTAGCCACTCAAATCATATCTTAGATCAGGTAGCAAACATATTATCAAAATAAGAACTTACCCAGCAAAAATGCCTTTTGCACGCTGTTTTATTCTAGATAGGATTTCACAGTCAAGAACTAATTTTTCACAAACAAAAAATTATAACCATTCTCTAGGATCAAGACTCCTGAAAACCCATTTCTTAGTTGAAATAAAGGTGTAGTTTACATTATTTTGAGTTTTATGTCACTTAAGGACAGTGAATATGAAAATATATTTAAGTGTTAATATATTTATTTAATATTTTAAATAAAAGGTAAAGTTTATCTTATTTTGAGTTGATATCACTTGAGGACAGTGAATGAGAAAATAAACACTGAAAATGAAAATTAAAACAAAAAAACCCTTTATACTTGAAAGTATGCTTTATACTTTCTTTATACTGGAAAGGAATTACCCATATTTTACTTTTAAAAAATGTTATCTGTATTCACTTTCAAACACAATTTAAAGATTAATTAGTATCAGTACTGCTTCTAGAAATAAATCTACGTGAAAATTTTGCCACAGTTAAAAAAAATTACATTTTTTTTTTTTTTGGATAAATTTACCTCTGCAAGATAAGTCACAAGATTAAATGTAGTATCTGAGAAGGAATCATGCAGATATCTACATACTACGTTGATCCAGTTAGAACAGTCTCTGGAATATGTGTGTGTACTATACAAACTCATCATGTGAGCCAGATTGACCAGCGCTGGGCATTTCTCTTCTGCACACACCTAAAAAACAAAGAAAATAGTGTCATTCACCCCAAATAAAGGCAATTTAAGGTTTAAACTTGATTTTATACTAAATGTATTTATTTAAAAATTTAGAGGTAGGTGTTGAAGCTTTAATGCATTTTATTTTAATCCAGTAGAAAAGTTAAATAAGAGAGGACAAGAAAAGAGGAAAAAAAGCACAAGGTATTCCTGAGGCTCTGTAAAACTGCCTTTGGTAAAACCCCTACATAGTTTTGTAAATGCTACATATCATTTTATAACTGTTTTGTAAAATCCCTGCATGGTTCAGTGCACAATACCGGAACAAGCAGTCTCCACTGAGGAGTTTGCAGCCAGGTTGGGACCAGCCCCAGACCTTCCCTTCCCTGTGCCCCCCTCCCCACCCCTTCAGGGGAGCAGTCAACTGCAGAGCCACTCACATGTGTGACATATTCAAAAGACTCTACGGGAGCTCTGATAGAGCTAAGTCCTGCACCTGCAGTGAATGACAGACAACCTGTAGGATAGACCCCAAACTGCTCTTCAGGAAATAAGCTCCTAAGGTCCTTGGCCAGTAATTTAATGTCACTTCAAAATGTATTGACCTCCTAGAATTTGTTTGATACAACATTATGGAAACTGAATCCATAAATGTTTGTGGGGGATGCCTGGGTGGCTTAGTCGGTTGAATGTCCAACTTCGGCTCAGGGCGTTCATGGGATCGAGCCCAATATCACACTTTGCGTTGACAACGTGGAGCCTGTTTGGGATTTTCTGTCTCTTCCTCTCTCTGCCCCTCCCCTGCTCATGCTTGCTCTGTCTCTCTCTCAAAAATAAACATTAAAAAACAAAAATGTTTGGGAGGATCTTACTGATCACATGTACCTTGTTTGCTTGTTCCCTGAGTTACTGGTGAGGATGTTCCTTAGTCTGCTCTGGGGGGCACCTGAATAATGCAGAACTGGGGAAAGGGCCACACTACTCTTCCATTCCCACCTATCACAGAGCTGTCCCTGAAATACCATCTACTTTTCCGTTTTTCGTTTTCCTCATTTATTCTACCATCTAATTGATGTTTTGTTATGTATTTTCACAAACCTAGAACATTTATTTATTTATTTAAAAATTTTTTTATGTTTATTTATTTTTGAGAGAGACAGAGTGCAAGCAGGGGACGAGCAGAGAGAGGGAGACACAGAATCCGAAGCAGGCTCCAGGCTCTGAGCTGTCAGCACAGAGCCCAACGCAGGGCTGGAACCCACAAGGGTGAGATCATGACCTGAGCTGAAATCGGAGGCTCAACTGACTGAGCCACCCAGGCACCCCAAACCTAGAGCATTTATTAAAGAAAAGTATGGTTGACCCTTCAACAACATGGGATTTAACTGTGTGGGTCCACTTATATGTGGATTCTTTTAGGTAAGTATAGTACAGTACTGTAAGCCTATTTTCTCTTCTTATGATTTTCTTAGTAACATTTTCTTTGCTCTAGCTTACTTTATTGTAAGAATACAGTATACATATAGTATACAAAATATGTGTTAATTGACCTGTTTGTGTTATTGGTAGGGCTTACAGTCAACAGTAGGATATTAGTAATTATGTTTTGGGGGAGTAAAAAGTCATATGTGATTTTCAACTGTGCAGGGGGGGAGGGTTGGTGCCCATAACCCCTGTGTTGTTCAAGGTCAACTGTAGAAAATTACCTTTTAAAATACATATATTTTTCAATTTTCAGATGAATATAACTATTACTTTGATTCATCATGAGGACATTATCATTGGATAGACCTGAAATATGAAGATATGTAAGGCTGTGAAGACCACGAAAAGTAACTTAAAAGCTGCTTAATAAAATTATTTAAAGTAGTTGGCTTCATGTATTACCCTTTTACCTATAAAACATACACTAGGAAGAAAATAAATTTGTTTCTCATTTGTATTTCAAAATATAATTAATCATCTATTTTTTTTTAAATCACATAATTTTATCATTTTACAATTTGTTATTTTTTAGGAATAATTTTTGTATTTTAAAATAAGTTCTTTTTGATTTTTTTTTTTACAAAAAGAGAATGTGAGCAGGGAGAGGGGCAGAGGGAGAGACAGAGAATCATAAGCAGGGCTCCATCCCACGGACCCAGGGATCATGCGTGACCTGAGCCAAAATCAGGAGCTGGATGCTGAACCGACTCAGCCGCCCAGGTGCCCCATTAAAGTAATTTCTGTAAAGTAAAATTTTAAAGTGTGTATCTTCCTGAAAAATTCTTCTAGGATTCTTATGTTCTTAAAAAAATAGGTTTTTAAAGCATGATCTTTTTATTTGTTTAATCTCTACATGCTATGGGGGGCCTGAACTCAAGACCCCAAGACAAAGAGTTGCATTAAAGCATGATTTTTAAAAACCTTTAATTGAAAAGGAAGAAAATTCCTAGGAATGTATGCTGTGTAATTTTAAAGAAAATGGCTAAATCTGGATTTAATTTTGGAAACTTTGAATTACCAGGTTAAAATATGACTTCAAAAGACTGTCTTATAAGCAAACATTTTTAGCATACTATTTTTTGCCATAATGAATAGCTTAAAAGGACAATATTTGTCCTAAGTGTTGCCTCGCTTTGAAATCCTGTGCTCTCCAAGGGCACAAACAGAACTAGGGATATTTGCATAATGAGGAAGCACATAATGGCAGAAAATTGCTCTCAACAGTTTAAGTGAGAGAATAATTAAGGAATCCATTTAATTCACATCCTGCAGGTTGCTGAAAGCCGAGGGAAGGAACCTTTGTGTGCTGCTCAACAGGAAGAAAACAGACTTAACGACAATTTATGACGCACACAAAGCCATGTTTGATTTCTTAGAAACAAAAAGGTATCTGGGACTTTCCTGTGCTTTGCCCTGGTCAAGACGGCAGAGGCCTGACCCCCTGAGGGGTGCCCACATCCTTCGGGCTGGGCTGGGCTGAGTTCTTCTCTTATGCCAGCATTCAGCAGGAAGTTCTCAGACGGGAAGTGTCACCTGCCATTCTAAATGCTCCTACTCTACTTCCCTGATGATAGGATTCATGCTTTTTATTTTTTGAAATCCCAAAGTAAGCCAATATACTTTTTTCCCCTTTATATGTTCTTTCTTATCTCTCGTGAAAAAAAAAATACATCTTTACAACATTTTTCTAGTGATGTATCATTAGGATACTAAAAGGAAAGGTATTATTAATAAATTATTTTGTACCACTTTCAGACCTCATTATGCAAATATGTGTTGTTGGGTGTTTAGGGCAATCCTTTTCAAAATTAAGATGTTTCCACTAACTATAATAATGGCTCTTTTTTTTTAAAATACGTGCTTTTAAAATGATTATGTTAAAAATCTCTCCCTATCTAATTTAGAAATTTACTGAGGGATGGATTCAACAGCATATTTTATTACATATGATCTTGCCACTTATTAAATATTATCTATCAAGATAACAAAAGGGTTCTAGTTTTGTGACTCTTAATGTGATTAATTGGGCTGGGATAACCCAGGGAGAAATCTGCACTTACCAGTCATGGGATTTGGGCACTGGAGAAGTGGGTGTTTTACCTGGCTTTCTGCATGCTTGCTCTTTCCCCTTACTGCGGTGTTACTTTTGTTAAATAACCCTCAGCTTTTAAAGGGCTGCTTATAGAAAAAGCTCTTCCAGAGAATTTTACTTGCTTATTCCCTTCTGTTGAAGATTTCTCTGCTTTTCCTCCCCCTGCTTTAGCTAGGTTATCTTATACTGCTATCTTATACTCCTCTCCCCCAGTTCACTTAATTTCCTGCTGTATGTACAGGACTTGTAAATTTATAGAACTCCTTATAACTGTCTATATTTTCAGTTGTTAAAGCCTTTTTTCCTAAGACTCATTAACTGACAAAAAAAGAAGAAAGAAAGAAAGAAAGAAAGAAAGAAAGAAAGAAAGAAAGAAAGAAAAAATTAAGAATTAAGTTTAAGCAGAAGGCAAGTTATTTGGGTTATTTTTCTTGAGAGGAAATTATTTTTATTTTTATTTTTTTTTTAATTTTTGTTTTCAACGTTTATTTATTTTTGGGACAGAGAGAGACAGAGCATGAACGGGGGAGGGTCAGAGAGAGAGGGAGACACAGAATCGGAAACAGGCTCCAAGCTCTGAGCCATCAGCCCAGAGCCCGACGCGGGGCTCGAACTCACGGACCGCGAGATCGTGACCTGGCTGAAGTCGGACGCTTCACCGACTGCGCCACCCAGGCGCCCCGAGAGGAAATTATTTTTAAAGATCATCTTTTTTAAAAGTATGATCAAGAGCTCTAACACTTTCGAGCAAATGTTAACAGATGACTTAAAAATAGCTACGTTCCTGTTTCAGAAACAATGGGAGGGAAAGAGCCAAATAAGGAAGGGGAAAGGATGAAGCCAGCAAAGAGAGACGAAGAGAATGTTTAAAGAAAAAAAAGGCAAAAATAAAAGAGGAGAGAACTTTCGGAGCCACAAAATGTGTTTTGCCCTCTTCTTCTCAGGGCCTTTGCACATGCAATTTCTCATGCCTGGAAAACAACTACCCTCGGCCCTGTCGTTCCTTGTTTCTCATCCAGGGATCTTAGTTTGGTTACTCCTATTCAGTCTGCAGTGTCGGCTTTGAGAGGATTTCCTCTAGGCGGACTGTTGCTTTCTGTGCCCCGAGAGTACTGTCCTTTCACTGCACTTATCAGACAGACTCTATGGCCCCTGTCTACTATTATACCCCTAGTGTAAGGCCCACAGGGGCAAGTACTCTGTCTGCTTTGATTATCACTGCATTTCTGGCACCTGACCCAGTGCTCAGCAAATATCTGGTGGTGAACAAAGGGATGAATTGGAAACTGATAGAGAAGCAGAAGACAAAAGTAGGGAAAGGGAACCGAAAAAGACTCAGACTCAGCGGAGCTTTACTCTAAACAAATAATTTTATTCACTGTGATTTGAACAGTGGTAGCTTACATCATGACTGCAAAACTCCTTTATATGGAGGAAAAGAATAAAAAGATGTGAAATTCACAGCGGAAGTGACGGTAAAAGATTTTTAAGAGATTCCCCCCTTTAAGGTAAACTCCAGAGAAATTTCCCGCTAGCGTTTATCTTTCAGCGTAACATTTGCTTACCTTTGCTATTCGACTAGCTGTTTCTTTGCAAAACTGAGTTGGGCTGTCAAAATGCTGGATTAAGTGAGGCAATAAGCAAAGGATGTTAAGAGGAAAGCCTATCAAAAAAAAAGCAAACAATAACCAATTTTTATTGCACATTATTTAAAAAATTCAAGGTATTTTTTTTTAATGGTTCACGGAAACCATTTTCTTTTTATTTCCTGGAGTGCCTGATCTTCTAAATGCTTTCTTTCTTTTTTTTTGCTTTTACCAAAGAATTTAAGCTATCTCACATATTAAAAACAACAACAACAACAACAACAACAATAACAACAACAGCGGCAGCAGCAACCCATGATTGTTTGTGGAAAAGCAGAAATTAGAGTTCAAAACAAATGATTAGTTTACATTTCACTACACTAGAAAGCAGAGAGCTGGTGCAATTCTGTTAACATCACCTGACAACTGGGAAGGATCCACCAACGTGTGCTTGGAGACGGCGATGAGTTTACTGAGGAGGTGCACGGTCATCTCTTGTGTAGATACTGAGGTAAAACCCTTAAGGAAGAGCTGCTGAAGGCCTGGGAAGTTACTCCATTTCAATTTGCTTTGTACATTTTCAATCTTCTCTCGACTCTCTGATTTATCCAAAGGCAAATGGATAAGCAGTTTGTTGAGAAGCCTGAGAGCCAGGAGGTATTCATATTCGTAATCCGATTCTAATAGCGATGCTGCTATCCAAAAAATGGTGGCCATCAAGTTGGCAGGCTCAGTAGGGGACTGCACGTCATACATGCCTTTCTCTCGCAGGGAGGAAAGGCTTCTAGTCCTTGCTAAACTATTGCTATGGTTTATCCGTCCATCCATTATGTCCAGTGTGTTACTCCTCCGCCGGTCACCTCTTCGGTCACCAATTAAACTTAATCTCAAAGAGTTACTTCTTGCATTACTGTTATATCCCAAATAACTGCTGCTGTTAATGGGACTTGTGCTTAGATTGAGTTGTCCAGTGCTTTTCCTGTTAGCTGCATACTTGTTTCCCATTAGAGGATCATGGTATGAGGTTCTTTACAAAGAAAATAAAAAAAAAGAAAGGAAAATAAATGCATGTACAATCGCTTCTTTGGCTACATTATTTACTCTCAAAGACACTGAAAAAAAACAGTAACTGTTACCAGGACAAATTATGTTTCAGTATCTGACTTCGCTTCATCAAATTTCAGCCCTTTCCTCCATATTAAAGCAAAATGTTCAACAGTCTCTTTCCTACTGTGGCCAACTGCTTCCTGTGAGTTGGACGGCGTTTGATTTGAAGTGAAAATTCTGCTACCGTTATCACTGACCACCTTCAGCTCTGGGATTTAGCGAACATTACATCCAAAGCAGACCTCATTTGTCTTCTCCCCAAACTTGATGGTCCCCATATCCTTATTTCTGTTAATGCACACTCTTTACCCGCCCCCCCCGGCCCCCAAATCAAGCTCAAAAATGTATGTTTGATTTCTCCTCCCTCACATCCAATTATCACAGATTTAAAAATAATGACAGAATGCTTCCTGTATGTGCCAGGAGTATGGAAAAGCTAGGAATACTGAAGTCTGCTGGGGGAGATGGGTATGTAAAACTTTACTGCTTGTTACTTGCTTTATTCAAATATGAAGAAAACACCGTGGGAACCCCCAAAATGGAGTAAGTATAGCGCTGCCCTCGGGGAGTTAGAAGCATCCGAGATGGGTCTTGAAGGATAAATCGATTCAGGAGGTGCAAGGAAGAGAAAGCTGGAGGAGAGGAGCAATTTGTGGAAGGTGTGAGTCAGGAGGGGGCCGGCCTGCTGTGGGGCAAGGGGATGTCGAGCGCAGCGGGAACGGAGCCGGGCAGTGAGGCTGAAGCCGAGTCACGCGGCAGCAGAAGGACCCCTGACCGGGCCATTACAAGAACACCACCGCCACACAGAGGGCTGGGACTTTTCGCATGGGCTCCCTGTCCGAGGCTCCTTTTCCCACTGCTGGTCCATCGGAATGTTTTGGTATCATTCCCACCAGCAATATTAGGATAACTTAACGTTATGGTTCTGCGTATTCAGCTATGGCAGTTCTGTATACGAATGTACAGTTCGCCTGGATGCAATTCTTACTGAGAAAGGGCAGAAAGAAGATCGTAATGCTTCATGGTTTCGGCCAAAGTGTCAATCGCAGACTCCAATGTGAGCAGGAGTTCGATCACAAACCCCTAGGAGAAAAGGCAGGTCTTAATTCATTACGCTTTGGAAAAAAAGGAAATTAGAATGGACTTCCCGAGGAGATTTAAAATTAGAACAAACTCAACATTAACATTACAAAATGATTAAACTCTTGAGCAACATGATCTTGCTGATTGATGAAAACTCCTCAAACTAATGGTTATAATGGCACCACGATCCACCCAAAATTGCTTAGGCCAAAAATCTACGAGTCACTTTTGTTTCTTTCTCTCACGTCTAAGTTAAGTCCGTTGGCAAGTCTTGAAAATACTACTTTAAAATATATCTGAAATCTGATGACCCCCCTCCACACATACAGAGCGTCCCGTCAGCTAAACTACCACCATTTCAGCGTGGACTTTTACAACGGCCTCTTAAATGACTCCTATTGCCCTCCTGAGGACTCTACCTAGCCTCCAGAGTGAATTTTTTAAATAGCAAACTATATCAATCACCCTCCTCTCAAGGCCTGTGAGTACTGTTCGCCATCACTTACAAGTAAAATGTCACCTCTCCCTAGACCCCACATAATCTGGATCTGTCCCCATCGATCTTCAGATGCTAGACACACCATCCAATAAACTAGCCATACTGGTTTGCTTCATGTTCCTCAAAAACAGGCTTGTTGCTTCTGCCTCAGGGCCTTTGCACTCACTACTCTTATTTCTCTGCCTGAAATATTCTTCCGTATTATCACAGGACTCACTTCACTTACGTATGTGTTTAAAACTCACCGTCTCAGATGGTCACATATAAAACAACTCCCTCTCCCATACTGCTCCTTAACCCATTATTCTACCTTATTATGTTCATAGCAATAATCTCTAAAAAAAAGTGTGTTACATATTAGTGGTGGATTAGAGGCTTATTTCTCCAACAGAATGTGAGCTCCAGAATGCCAGGAACTTGGTTGCTACCAGATCCCCAGTGTCTAGAACAGTGTTAATAAAATCATTAGTCTGCATAGACTTAAGTTCTCTATTGCATTATTTCACTTAATTTACCTTAACAACTCAACACTCTACATTTAAATTTATTTTTTTTTAATTTTTTTTTTTTTTAATTTATTTTTGAGACAGAGACAGAGCATGAACGGGGAGGGTCAGAGATAGAGGGAGACACAGAATCGGAAGCAGGCTCCAGGCTCTGAGCCATCAGCCCAGAGTCCGACGCGGGGCTTGAACTCACGGACCGCGAGATCGTGACCTGAGCTGAAGTCGGGCGCTTAACCGACTGAGCCACCCAGGCGCCCCCCTACATTTAAATTTAAATCCCAGGATAATATGCAAGTGTGGGCCGTATGTGTGTGTGTAAATGTAAAGCTTTCTCTGATTCGCACTGAAGTATGTGATTCGATTAGTATGTTATTAAGTATCACGTACAAAATTTGTTTCTTAATTCTTTGCCTGCTTGTTGGCATTTGATGCCAATGCCGTGTAACCATTGTCTTGCTTGCCCTGCGGTGCTCTGTACTTGGCAAATGAGTCCTTGACAATGAGTAGCTGCTCAATGGCTGCTGAACGAATTTAATGCAATACCTGTGCATCTTCTCCCGGATCCCCTACAGTTTCTACAAGTCTGGAGAGAACATCAGACAGTGTAGTTGCAGAAAGAGGCTGCTTTAGGGCCCTGAAAATCTGGAAGGATCTCCCAGCATAGTGTCGAGAAGAACAAGAAAGTGCTGTTTGTAGAGCAACTTCACTAAGATGATGTTCCAAATGCATTCCTTCTGTGAAGACAAAGGAAACAAGTGAGTGTTCTTGTTGCTTGGAATGCAGGGTTATCATCAGCGGCTAACCATTT
This sequence comes from Herpailurus yagouaroundi, assembly GCF_014898765.1. Lineage (NCBI taxonomy): Eukaryota > Metazoa > Chordata > Mammalia > Carnivora > Felidae > Herpailurus > Herpailurus yagouaroundi. The sequence continues at coordinate 127,503,423 of NW_024412376.1, read as the reverse complement.
TAAACCCGGTGCCCAGCACAGTGCCTGGCAAACCGGGCAGGCACTCAGGCTTTATGGCAATGTTTTTTCTTTCCATTAAACTCCATTTGCATTTTACTTACTTGTTTTGTAATCTTTAAAAAAAAAAAAAAAAGTATTTATTTTATTTGAGAGAGGGCATGAGTGGGGGAGAGGAGCAGAAGGAGAGAGAAAACATGAAGCGAGGGGCAAAATCACCTCTAGTCGAGAACCACTACTTTAGACAGATACGGTTTTTTTACAGTAACTTTCAGAATGTGTTGATTTCAGATCACAGAAGCCGCCGACTGTATAAAAAAGAATTCAAGTTTGTCCTCTCCATCTATGTTCCTTTAATGTAATCGTTTCATAATACACAACTGCCCTGTAACTTTATTATGCCACCACACACAAAATGAAGCACCCTGGAATGTCACAAGTGGCTTTCTTATTTTTTAAGGAGTAACTTAATTTTCCAAGGAATAACTTAATTTTCCTTTAATCAAAAGCTATCCATCATCACTAATAACTTCAAAAAGAAGACCTGTCTAAAACTTTTCACTTTAGACTTCTCAACTGTCAACTCATTGCTACACATGACCAGAAGTTTTCGCATCACATGAAAAAGTCTCATTGAAAGTACTATCTGAACTGTTTAATGAAAGATACCTGAGCTTGACTGCTTAAAAACAGAAACCACATGTTTCAAAAATGTAGTTAACTGCTCAGCACTCTTGATGTTAGGATTCTTGGCAGAAACATCCTCATGGTTCCAAAGGGGCCCTCTTTTTCTGAAAACAGAGAACAGACATAATGCCCGTGGTTTTCAACTTACATTAACGGTTTTACTCACAGTTACATTAGATGTGCATTTGCCATAAGAAAGGACAGTAGTGGGCTAAGCCAAATAGCAGCATGTCGCACAGTCGACTACTATTTACGTACTTGAGCATGTGATGGTCTACGGCAAGGAGAGGAAGATCCAGGCTACATGCGATTTCAGTCTTCCATCATTACAGTTAGACTCTCTCAGAGGTGGTAGGAAAGGATGACAGACTTTTACAAAGTGAGAAGAGCACTGGGAACTGCTTATGTGTCATAGGTCACAGCAGTATAATTTGGAGAGGCTAGAATGTATTTAGATTGCAATGCGAAGGAAATAATTTACTAGCTGAAGATCCAGCATAAGTTTAAGAGAGAACGGTTTCCTGTTGACTCTTTCTTTAAACCATCTTTGCATTCTCAAGGCTGCCGCCTTGGTTAGTAAGGGTTCAACCCCATATCACCTCAGGCCCAAAGTGTCCTGAAAACCTCCTTTGTGGTCACGTAGCCACCAGTATCTGACAGCTCTAATTCATCCCATTCATTGCTCCGAGACTGATTTTCTCAACCTATTTCTTTAATTGTGCTTCTCACCCTTCCTATCCAGCTCCAGGATTTTCTTTTTTTTCTTTTTTTTTTTTTTAACGTTTATTTATTTTTTGGGACAGAGAGAGACAGAGCATGAACGGGGGAGGGGCAGAGAGAGAGGGAGACACAGAATCGGAAACAGGCTCCAGGCTCTGAGCCATCAGCCCAGAGCCTGACGCGGGGCTCGAACTCACGGACCATGAGATCGTGACCTGGCTGAAGTCGGACGCTTAACCGACTGCGCCACCCAGGCGCCCCGCTCCAGGATTTTCAATAACGTCTGCTTTCTTGAAAGATCTGTAGCCTATGGCTGAGGCCTCAGAGCCCTCCAGTTTGACTTCTCCCTGGACTACAAAGTTTTCTTGTCCAGAAACTTTCCCCTCAGCATTACAGTCAGACTGGGTTACTCGCCATTTCCAATACTTTATTTCTCAAGCCCCTGATGGTTTCGCTCTCTTGCTGTGCGACACCAGCCCCCCTTCTTTCTCCCCATCCATTTCTTCTATACTTGTGCCTTGCAAAGAGCAGGCGATCATAAATAAATATTTGACAACTGACTGATAATGTACCTAATGGAAGTGGAATATGTATTCAGGTAAGACTGTATTCTCTTTGGGTACTTGGTATCCAGACACACTTGAGGCCCTCCTCCAGTATAACTGTGTGAGCACAACAGGAGAAAGTCTTTGGAGGCATCCAAGTTTCTAAGTTTCTACACCCAATACAAACGTGTGTATTCCCAATCAGTGGCACACCAGAAATCAAAAACAGGGTTCACTGTAGCTGACAAAAAAGAATGACTTAACACAGGTATGTTGCCAGAATGTTGAGAGCTGTAACGTTACCTTGAGGTAATGAATTCCATGAGGGTTTTGACTTTTCCATCCTGCTCTACGGAGATGTCGACCTCATTGAGGAGAGTGGTGTGTAGATGGGAAATGGCAGCGCTGTTATTTCCTAAGCTGATACTAGAAGAGGTAGAACTTGAGCTAAGCCCTGAGTCAGTCATAGGGGAGGGCTGGTAATCAGGTATAAAATCACTAACGCCCGCTGTAAAAGAAAGATGGCCGTCAATACCCAGACATGAAAGGATCTCATACACTATTGAAAGCGTCAAACTATCCTTCCTTACAGGTTATGTGGGACACATCAGGGAATCTGTTGCTGTCAGCTGATACAAATCAGCACTCCTTCTGCGGGAACCTCATAAGCACCAAATTCCATCAAGTGAGTTTGGGGGGCAAACATTGTCTCCCACAGCCTATTATTAAAACTTAGCTATTTGGGTTTGCTGTGAAGTCTTTTGCTGCCATCTGCTGAAGAAAGTTGAAAGTGGCACTTTCCTAATATTTCGGCACATTGCCTCAATGTGTATTAAGTCAGTCTTTTCCACAATGTGAACTGATTTTTCTTATGGAAAGGATTCTACACTTTCCACTTCATTTTACCTGAAGAAAGACAATTTTAAAGTCTTTGTAATATTTATATTATGTCAATTATTAAATTCTTTTTATTACGAATGCCTATAGTCACAAAATGGCAAAAGAAGCCTTAAGAACAAACAACAAAAACCAACTATGGAATTTTTAAAAAGATGTTTTAACATAAAAGAGACAGTAAACTTTATTCATATTTTAGCCACATTTTAAAAGGTGCAATGTTTCCTAATAATTGTTTTCTTACTAACCACAGGGTTTTCACTAAAGAACATTAACCCTGTATCTGACATTACATGATTAGTAAGAAATGTAATTTTATTTCATTTTTTAAAAACAATTATTTTCTAGGTCATCTATTATTAACCTGATGATACAGACAAATGGATAAGTAAGTTAGGGCTATTAGGAAAGAAGAAAATAGAACTTGCAAAGTAAATTAAAAAAAAATGACACCAATAGTGAAATAACTTTTATATTAAAGTCTCATTAATTTGGACCGCATTACTTCCAAATGTATAATTTGGAATTTACTAGACTTAAAAATGCCTAACATTTTAAAGACAGTAAACATAATCAAATGAACAATAAAATGTTAATGTCTCGCTTTGTTCATTTCTCAGATCTTGAGAGCACGAGGAATGTAATACAGGTTCAACATCTTCTCGGTAACTGTGCTCCGTAAGCGAAGCACTGTTTCACTGATCCTCAACCTGCATGTTGAGAACTTAAAATTCTCATGACAAAGAAAGACCCTTACAGGTGATACAGACTCAAATACTCCGAGTTTAATTCTTTTACCAGTTAATGATGTAAATGGTACTTAAAATCATAAAACTACACTTAAAGCCTTTCAACTTTTATTTAGTTGACTTTCTCTGTTATAGTTTCCAAATGAATGAAGCATGATTCCATTGTCAAACTGGATGTTTAAAGCAAATACCTGTGCAAGTGTAATCTAAGTGTGCGGTCTGTTTGACCGTGAGCGCCCTGGGCTCGTTAAACTCCCTGTTCCTGAGCAGGACAGAGGCAACAGCGCGGATGTTACTGCTGGGTCCCGTGACTATTAGCAGGTGCAGGAGCAGGCGCTTACAGTGCTCATACACCTCGGGGTGGCAGTGGTCAGACCCTGAGAACGACAGTTGGAAATCATCGTCAGTGAAGAGAAATCACAGGTACCCTTACCTTCAAGTGCATACTTTATTTTATTTTTTAAAATGTTTTATTTATTTTTGAGAGACGGAGAAAGAGGGAGAGAGAGAAAGAGAGACAGAGTGCCAGCAGGGGGTTGGGGCAGAGAGAGAGGGAGACACAGAATCCGAAGCAGGCTCCAGGCTCGGAGCGGTCAGCATACAGCCCAATGTGAGGCTCAAACTCACGGGCTGGAGATCACGACCTGAGCTGAAGTCGGAAGCTTAATTGACTGAGCCACCCAGGCACCTCCCAAATGCATATTTTAAAGAAAAGCAGAAAATACAGAAAATATTTTGTACAAGATGATGTACCACACGGTAATTCTTATTGGCCTGGAGTTTGTAACAATAGCCTATTGTCTTACAGTTAGCAGGGGGAATCAAGACAAGTTTTCAATGCATCTTGTGTCTAAAACTTAGTAACCTACTAGAAATTATTACTCTGTGACAGAATACTCAATGTAAATGACTTTTTTTTAAAGGCAAGCATTTTTTGTGCCTAGCGCACAATGAAAAGTCAGTGGATGTTTGATTACTGAAACATCGAAGTAATAAATGTGCACATCAGGAAAACTTCAGGTAAGATGACTACCTTGACTTTCTTCAGGAAGCCAATCCTACAAGCATGAAAAGTATTGTGGTGGATCCCACAGATGGTCCCTATTGTGGACCGTCTGATTATTACAGCTCAAAGTCCACTGCTACTGAGGGCACAGTGGACTTTCAGCTGTAATAATCAGACGGTCCACAATCCCATTCTTTTGAGAAATACTTGGACCCCATTTTAATTTTCCTTTTACTCTGCAAATTTCCAGTCTGAGAGGTAAGTTAACTTTACTCTTGCTGTGGGTGCCGAACTTTTCCTGCTAGACGGTAACTGTGCTTGTGAGCAGTGGAGGGACGACAGGACAACAACGGGAACGCGAAGACCTGTTTGTGGTTACAAGAGAGGCGAGGACTGACTCCCTATTAGACCATGAGAATGCCCGTAAAAAGTGTCATGGGAGTTCCATACCAAACAACGGTTAATAGAAATACCAAAAAACCAGACTGCCTTTAAATTGTCACAGAAATATAACGTCATGTTGAGTCAGAACCAGCGTTAATTACCTATAAAAATTGCATGAAGAAGAAGATGGAGGTAGCTTCCCCATTCCACCTTCACACTGTGGTCAATGATCAGATCCGTCAAAAGGATCACAGCTATGTTACACCTGTGACAAACGAGACGCCTGTTAATGTCGCAGCAGAGTAAACCTGGAGCGAATCTCATGCCAGTTACTTGCAGCCTTTAATATTGCATTTTATGGACAAATACAACTTCTCAAGAAAAAAAGAGGAAAAGAAATATAGCTGAAGAAACTGTTAAGCGATGGTTCTAGAAAAAAACATTACCTGCTAAGGGCTCCCCAAAGGCAAGGGCCACATTTTCTTCATCTTCAACCCTGACACCTAGCACACTGCTTGCCACATAGTAGGTGTTCAGTATGTGTTGGTTACATTAATACATTTTGAAAGAATGCCGTAACTATTCTACTGTGATTCTGCTAAGTAAAATTCAGTTTAACGCAACTCCAAACAACAGTGCCTCTAGTACTGCGAGATATTTTTCAGAGGAAGTAACTGGGTCCCAGAAAGGTCAAGTAACTATGCCAGACACCCAGAAAAGCAGCAGCAGACGTAGATTTAACAGTATTAATGGTAAACAGAGGTCTGAGTGTTGAGACTTCTCGAAATCTAAACACATGGATCTGATTTGTTGTAGCATGTCAAGAGAGAAGTGGCTTTTATTCTGTGTTGTCAGATAGCATAAAGAAAGCTGAAAGTATTAAGCAGCGATTTGGCTCGTATGAAATAGGAATGATGCTGTAGTCCACCTGTGAAGAGGTAATCCAGGTGATGACGTTTCAGGCAAGTAATCCACCAGTGGTGACCAGCAGCCTCCAGCTGGTGGGAAGGGTAGTGGCTCTCCTTGATTATGCTCCATCACTTTCAGTCGCCAATTAGAATAAAGTGGCATTGAATCACCTATCAAAATAAAATGATCTCATTTTCTACACCATCTCTTTTCTGCCAACATACGCAAACGCTAGTAAGACACCAACGATTTACAGCATTGGAAAGTGATACAAAATAACTTCCCACTCTTCGGACATAGGTTTGCTAGGAAGACCTGTGCACAAACACTATCACACTAAGCAAATCAGAGACGGAAAGAGGTATCCATTCGGGCTCTATCCTTTCTATCAAAGCAAAACTATACTAGCGCTTCATGAGATTTCAGAGTTCACGTCCAAGCCATGAAACCACATTATAGGTCAAGCTGCCTTGTCACCAGGGCCTTCTGGTAAGTTACTCAACTCTAAATTTTCTGAGACAGGGCCAACACAAACCCATCTTAAAAGGAAATCTGCTCTACCGCAGTGGGGCTGCAGGGTGCAGTGAAAAACGGCATCGGGAGATGTGAATTCTGTGTGACGTGGGTAAGTCACTTAACCTCTCTGGACCTCAGTTCCATCATGTGCAAAACGAGGAGATTGGACCAGATCACCTTCAGGTGCAACTACCCAGTCTGAAGGCTTTTGCCCTTCTACTCCACTCTACCTCAGTGTTCTAGTGAGACTTGGGTAGATATTCACTTTACCATTAACTGCAAGGGAGAACTTTTCAGTAAAACATAAATTCACAGAAAAAGAGCCAACCTATTAAAAAAAAAAGCAAAAAAAAAAAAAAAAAAGCAGGCTGTAGTCAGTGTCTATGATGCTTCTTGAGAACCAATTCTTATGTTCCTGTTGACTCGTCTATAGGGACCCTGTGCTTTTAAAACAAATTTCCCCCATTCGTGCTTCTCCTCAAAATCAGGACATTTCAGGTTATGCTGGAACACCACTAGTGGCAGTTAAACACTTCTTAAAAACAATTTGTCAGAAAAATATATATTTACTAAAATTAATATATTAATAATACACCTTGCCATTGTAGTTATAAAAAACATTTGGAACTTATTACTTTTTTCTTCTTCATAAGATCCTCCAGAGCTGCTACTGTATCGAGATTCTAGTCTGTGATGTTGACGATTTAAGTGACTGTTTAGTCCACTGTAGATGTCTAGGTGCACATAGCTATGGGAATGATCATGGAGTTAGTCACAGTTCATGGAAAAATGGTATTTGTACTTTCGGTTTCACTTTCTACGTTTAAAAAAGAACACAGTACATCAACTATTAACAAAAGTTTACTATGAGACACACACACACACACACACACACACACACACACACGTTAATTTCCATCTTACAGTTCAAAAGCTTAAGATTTAAAGTCAATTATTTCTACCTGAAGATTTTTCTTAAATGGGGTAGTAATGTTCTGATAAAGCCTATTTTATAAAGAAGATAGGCAGAGTGAATAGCCATGTAGGAAAGTCTAAAACTGTAAACAACACAAAAAGAGAGAACATACTCTACCTATTCATCTGTTAGAGCGCATAAAAGAATCTAGCAAGTCAGCATTTTAATGATGAAATAGGCAATGTGGAAAATTTCCAAAATGGAAATGTATTTCTTCACTAGAATTTTGAAATATACATTCTATGAAATATACATGCCAATGCAGAAGTTATCATTTATTCTGATAATCAGGCTCTGTCAAACCGAAAGGCTAATGAAGAACAAAGGGGTACTTACCTCTCTTCAATATTCTCTTTTATGGGCTTATTATCGGGATTGCCATCTATGGGAGCTACCATTGTATTGCTACTGGAAGTAGTTCCTGCAATCAGAAATAAAACAGTATCTGTGAACTTAAAGCCTGGGATAACTCAGTAAGAACAAAAGATTTCAAAATTACAGATGTTAAAACTCCACTAAAATGAGAGCAACGTGATTTTTATAAAGGAATGTACTTGGGGCAGTTGGGTGGTTCAGTCAGTTGAGCATCTGACTTCGGCTCAGGTCATGATCTCCCAGTCCATGGGTTTGAGCCCCGCACTGGGCTGTGTGCTGACAGCACAAAGCCTGAAGCCTGCTTTGGATTCTGTGTCTCCCCCCGCCTCTCTCTGCCCCTCCCCCACTCTCACTCTGTGTCTCTCCCTCTCTCTCAAAAATAAACATTAAAAAACATTTTTTTTAATAAAAAGGAATGTACTCATAACAACCAAGAAGGAAAGGAGACAGCAGCAACAAAATTTTGGATGGTTGAAAACAAATGGACAAGAAGTAATTAAGCTTTAAGAAAGCTGAATCTTAAGCCGGTCATGGGGTAAACCAAGAAGCTTCCATATCTATGCTGTTGAACCTCCAAAAGGTTCAGGAATTCATAGCTTTGAGTATCTCTGGGAGTACTCTGAAGGTGTTGCTAAAACGGCAGGCTTGGTTGAAAATCTATTTCAGAGGTTTTGGTCCCCAAAATCTATACCCCTTCCTCTTGTAACAGGGTGGCTCTCTCTCTACACTTCCAGAAATCTTTTCTGATAAGAGTAAATCAAAGATTTCTGGACTAGGGCACATAATTACAGCTGAAAGAATAAGAACTTTATTGAGAATAGGGGAATTGAGTGAAAATATACATCCTAAAATTTGAGATTGTATCCCCTTGAAATCTTCTCACCCCATGGGGCTACCAGAAGGCTTAAAGACTATGCTGTGTGTATGTGTGTGTGTTATCTATGGATTAATGTATTTGTACACACATACACAGACAGCTCTACACCCTCTCCTTTAGGCAGATGACTAGTAGAGTTTTGTCTGGGGAATCTGATTAGTCATCCAAGAGAAGAGACCTATAGACACTTACATCAATGAAATCATCATACAACAAATGACAAAGTCAATAAGTTCCATGTATACCTACAAAATATCCAATCAACTTAAAAAAATTTTTTTTTAATGTTTATTATTTTTGAGAGAGAGAGAGAGCATGAGCAAGGGAGGGGCAGAGAGAGAAGGAGACACAGAATCAGAAGAAGGCTCAGCACAGAGCCCAACATGGGGCTTGAACCCGTGAACTGTGAGATCATGACCTGAGCCGAAGTCAAATGCTCAACGGACTCAGCCACCCAGGTGCCCCCCAATCAACTTTTTAATATTCCACTCTTTATCAAAAGACAGATCTAGAATTGGTAGACTTTTGAGAAAAGCTTTTACTAAGACAAATCAAAACAGAACAATAGGAACTTTTGCTGGGAGAAGAAAACTTCATCAGATAAGGAAGACAGTCCAACCATGAAACATGAATAAGGCGTTCCTAAAAAAAAAAAACGAAACAAAAAACTAAAGAATAAACTCTTCAGAATTAAAAATATTAGAAGCTTTCAATGGAAGTGTTATTAGAAATCCCTTAGAGCGGGGCGCCTGGGTGGCGCAGTCGGTTAAGCGTCCGACTTCAGCCAGGTCACGATCTCGCGGTCCGTGAGTTCGAGCCCCGCGTCAGGCTCTGGGCTGATGGCTCGGAGCCTGGAGCCTGTTTCTGATTCTGTGTCTCCCTCTCTCTCTGCCCCTCCCCTGTTCATGCTCTGTCTCTCTCTGTCCCAAAAATAAATAAAAACGTTGAAAAAAAAAAAAAAGAAATCCCTTAGAAAGTAGAACAAAAAGAGCTAAAAGAGCTAAGAGATGAAAATAGATGCCAGAAAATAAACTATAAAAGATTTGTAATTATACAGATGTTATTAACATGACAGAAACATTGAATACAAACCGAGTGACAAATAATTTCATGGAAATGTAATTTAAAATAGTCCCAGTATTATATTGGTTTTAATGGAAGTTATTCCCTCAGGGACACAGTTTCTTCAACTTAAAATATTATAATAACTATACGTGTGTGTGTGTATGTATATATATGTGTGTGTGTGTGTGTGTGTATATATATATATATATATATATATATCACTTACGTGACTGTATTATATATGCCGAAATAATTATAATATGAAATTACAGAGTAATTCAACAAGTAAGCATTTTCTATATTTAACACACTGATTATATTCATTAAAAAATGCTTGTTGTAGAAGGGGAGGGTGTGCCTGGGTGGCTCAGTTGGTTAAGCATCTGACTCACGGTTTTGTCTCAGGTCATGATTTCGTGGTTCATGAGATCGAGCCCTGCACTGGGCTCTGTGCTGACAACGTGGAGCCTGTTTGGGATTCTCCCTCTCCCTCTCTTTCTGTCCCTCCCCTGCTTGTTCAGTCTCTCTCTCTCTCTCTCTCTCTCTGTCTCAAAATAAATAAATAAACTTAAAAAAAATGCTCGTTGTATCTATATTCCAGTTCCAAATATATATGTAAATACGTTTCCCTCTGTAATATTAAGAATTTTCACACTGTCAAACTTCATCACTCATATGAAGATTTACAAAGTCTTGTCAAGTTAATTACCATACATGACTCATGTTTGCATTTTGTTTTTTTGTTTTTTTTCTTAATTTTAGAGACAGCAAGTGGGGGGGGTGGGCAGAGGGAGAAAAAGAGAGAGAGAGAGAGAGAGAGAGAGACAGAGAGAGACAGAGAGAGGGAGGGAGAGAGAGGAAATCCTAAGCAGGCTTCATGCCCAGCGTGCAGCCCGACGGGGGCGCTGTTATTTTCTCAATGATGTTTAAGGCAAATGCTTGCTAGGGGTGAACAATTATGTCGAGCTTCTCTTTTGAGACCAAGTTACCAGTTTCAAGTGGCTTCTCACCTGAGGTGACAGAAGGGATTTTGCAGCTGGAAGTGATGCGGTAATACGGGGGGTTATCCATGTGAGTGACCCCCGAGCTGACGGGGTCTGTCAGCTGCAGTTCCCGCACCAGCTCCTCCAGCAGCTGCATCGTTTTGTCTCTACCTAAATAGACAATAACTTTCTTCACCTGTCACAAAAGAAATTGTGTGGAGAAGAAAAAGCCAAAGTTTTATTTCACAAATTGGTCTTGAAACACATTTTAACAGATAAGTTCGACTTTAAATAGTAGGTGAATAAGCACAACTTAAATCTGAACATCAATCAGCAATAGGGCATTAGTCAGCTTTCTAAACACAGTCCCCCCTCCCGGCCCAGTGTTATACTTATGACTGGATATTGTTTAATGGTTCCCACCGTATCTATGACTCCACTATTTTTTTTTTAAGAAAAGAAAAACCTAATTGCTTTTCTGTAAATCAGTTTCTTTTTAATGGAAAGACTGCAATTAATAATATCATCCCAAATTTCCTGTTATTTTCAGTCAGTCAGACTTCAGACCCAGAATGGAGTTTTTATTCTGCTTTTCCTATGCTCCCTATCTAACCCTGCAGTACAGAGTAGTGATCCACTAGAACCAGACTCCAGACCGCACAGCCTGGACTGCAGTGTAGACACATACTAGCTATGCGATCGGACAGCTACTCTCAATTTTCTCTTCTGCAAAACGGGGACAGGAGCACCCACTTCATATAGCTTGTTAGGATTACGTAAGATTTAATGAAGCATTTTAAATATGCCTAGCACAGAGTATGAGTTACATAAGTGAAAGCACAGAGTATGAGTCACATAAGTTCTGCGTGTTGGCAATATGCATTACTGAATCGCTCACTAACTGATTGGCCTGTCTCTTTTTCCCTTTGTACTTCAACCCTTGCAACTCAAAACGTGTGGTCCGCCGGCACGGGCATCATCCTTGGGAGCTGCTAGAAATACAGAGTCTCAGGCCCCACCCTCCAAGTCAGAACTAGACGCCCCGGTGATTCATCTGCACACAGACAACTGAGAAACTCTGATTCACAGGAGCCCGGGGGCAAATCTTAAAACGTGTTTTATTATATCATACCAGAATCTTATAATGATTACCCATTGACTTACACACAGCTCTGTATCTCTCCAACCTGCTCTATTTGCTAATTCTCTGTTCCCGGGTTCAGTCACCTCAGACCCTGCCAGGTGCCCTCCTGCCCCTGTGCCTTTAACCCGTCTGACTGTAAGGAACTCCCTCAATCCAGCCAAGTCTTCAAGCCCCAGCCCCGCCCCGACTCCACTGCCTTCTCCGCAAAGCTTTCCCAACCTTTCACAAACAGATCTGGGTTGGAATCCACTCTACTAAGTGACAGAGCTAAATGGCTGTGTGGCATTGGGGAAGTGACTCTTCTCTGTGCCCTGTTTTATTCACATGTAAAACTGCAGTAATCTTAGCAAACTCAGATCTATTCTGAGAATTAAATGAAACAATGTCGATGAGGTGCCTGTACCCTGCCTGGTCTATAATAAGTGATTAAGAAGAGATAATTAAGAAATTATCATTGTCATCAAAAAGTTCCTTTTAAGTTTCTGGCAAACGGTTATCCCCTGAATTTCATCTTGGCTTCTTGGGAGTTATAACTTCATGCCTGTTTCTTCTTCCAGCCCAATTCACTCATTCATCCATCCAATTTATGGGTGGCGTCTATGTGCCAGGCACTGTTCCAGGCTCTGGGAAGACAGCAATGAACCACACAGACAGAATTCCTGCTCTTGAGGAGAATCTACTGGACTGATGGAGGCAAAAGCAATGAGGCAAGTAGGTAAAATATATGTTTGATGATGGGAAGTGCTGGGAAAATCAAGCAAGCAGGGAAAGGAAAAAGAGAGTAGGGGTCGGGACAGGGCATCTGCAGTCTTGGACAGGATGACCAGCAAGGGCCTCAATGAGAATGGACATCTAAGGAAAGACTTGAAGGAGGTGAGGGAGTGAGCAATGTGGCTACGTAGGGAAAGTGCAGAGGCCCCAAGGTGGGAGTGCCAGAGAGCAGGGCAGCAAGGGTGTCAGCAGGGCCTGGGGCAGGGGGTCTGGGGGAGAACATGAGGAGACGAGCTCAGAGAGATACGTGAGACCCTGTAACCTTCTACCACACACCCACCCTTCTCTGAGTGTTTCTCGATGAACGGCAATCCTGTGGCATGCCTTAAGAATGCTTTCAGTAACCAAGTGAACTCGGGAGATGTCAGGCGGAGCAAAGCTAGGAAATGGTTTGTGTAAAGTAGGACCTGGAAGAACTTTTACAGCAACATTCTGCAGAGCTGTTCTGCAGAGCTTTCCCCTCTAGGAGGTAAACACTGTGACATTCTTCATCGCCTCTCTCGCATTATGCTTTCCCTTGCTCCTGGAAGCCGTCGGCACCCTTCTATAGGCCCTGAGCTCTCACTCACCGTTCTGCTCTCGTATCCAGCTCCTGCCTAGCAGAAAGTGCAAACATCCCCCATTCTGTGGTCTCCCTTCAATATCACTTCCTCTCGAGGATCATCTCCAGTCCTCTCAGAGAGCTGCGGTTCCCCGGTTATTCACGTTCAGTACTCTGCAATTTTCCTTTGTAGCCCTTATCAAGACCGTACTTTATCCACTTACTGATCCATTCATTAAATAAATTAGGTGAAAGTTCAAAGAATAAAATCTCCACCACCCACTGGATTGAAATGCCTGGAACCTCAAAGAGAACCTGGCAATATGCATTATTGAATCGCCTGTCATAAAGGCTAGATGATACCGGCTGAATGAAGCAATGAATAAATGCATGCGCTATTTCCTGGCGGGGTCCTCACTTTGGCCCCCTGCTTTGCCTCTGCTGGTCTACTACTGCCCACACTCTGCTACAATAAGAAACCAGGTAAATATTATTAAGCACAATTTTTTTTTAATGAACCTGAATACATACGTAAGGCAAGAGGCTTGGTTCACTATTCACTCCGCAAATGCTGATCAGAAAGTGCAAAATTATTTTCAGGTTTTTTGGCCAGCCATCTGCAAGTGTGGTCCACACGTTCTCCACCTCCGACCAGGCCAGCTCATCACCATACTATATGCAGGATACACAACACACACTTCAGTGATGACTGCTTGTTAAACACCAAACTTGTCAGAGCACCAAACATTAGAAAATGATGATTTCATACACAGCTTGAATCTTTTCCATACTCCAGAGGAACAATCATTTCTTCCAACAAATACAAACATAAACATCATTAACCATATATGATTTTGTCTCCTCCCCCGAAAACCTATTTTACATCTAATGAGAAGTGCTTTGAATAAAGGAGTTTATAAAGCGTATCTGGTTATCACAGGATTGCCTAATCTTTCCCTCTATTTCTAACCTTTTTTACTCCTCTTAACTCAATAATCCTGTGCAGCAACCGCTAACACAAGCCCCATTTTACCTTTGCTGTCATGTACATTAGGTTGTTCAAAACCATCGCAGTGGCTTGTGGGGACCCCCAGCCTTCTCCTCGCAACCAGCGCCTGCTAGTCACCATGAGTTCTCGGTCTTTTAAGGAGTCGTCTTCCTCTTCATTGTGTCGCCTCGCTGTGGGCAAAGGTTTTAAATCTACCAACTCGATGTTGTTCATCCACGGTAACAGGTAGTGTAGCATTACTTGCCTCCCGGCAGGGTGAGCCGTCTGAATTCTCTGGCTTATCTCTGTAATTAAAAACAAGCCAAAAGAGGGAACCACCGGTATCATTTCAGTTTCTTCTGATTTGTAATTAATGTCCACAACTCATTCTTCGAGAAGAAGCAGCCAAGATTTTATTTTTAACAATTATGAGTGCTGTTTCTCCTGTTAATAAATTTCACCTCAATGACATCATAAAGAAAACTAACAACTAACAAAAATCAGATCCTACTTTTATATAAAATACTTTTGGTGGCTCTGACATATAAATGCTTATGCATTATTGGTGGGACCGTAAAATGGTGCGACCACTAGGGTAAACAGCATGGCAGCTCCTTGAAAAGTTAAAACTAGAACTACCATATTATCCAGCAATCCCACTTCTGTATACATATCCAAAAGAACTGAAAGCAGGGTCTCAAAGAGATATTTGCATACCCACGTTCATAGCAGTTCTATTCACAACAGTCAAGAGGTGAAAGCAATCCAAATGTCCACTGACAAGTAGATGGATAAACAAAATGTGTTATGTATATATACATATATGTGTATATATACACATATACACATATACATATACACATTATGTATATATACACATATATACATATACATACATACATACATACACACACACACACACACACACATATATATATATATTCATTCTTGCAATGGAAGAATTCCTTCCTTAAAGAAGAAGGGAATTCTGTTGTGCCACAACATGAATGAACCTTGGGGTAATTATGCTAAGTGAAACAAAAACACAAACACTAAATAATTCTTTTTATAGGCGATATCTAAAATAATCAATTTCATAGAAATAGAAAGTACAATGGTGGTTAGCAGGAGGTAGGGAGTAGGGGCAAAAGGGAAGTTCTTTAGTGGCTATAGAGTTTCAGCTCGACAGGGTGAAAAATTTCTAGAGATCAATTTCACAACAATGTTAACATACCAAACACTACTGAACTATAAACATCTAAAATGATTCCTACGGTAAATTTTATGATGTCTTTTTACCTCAGTAAATACATACGTGTAATTATAAGATAAAAGACAGTCTTTTTACATAGATTACTTTAAACTGACCCATGAAAAATCTCCATATTTTGGTTCTATATAGGGGAGACTCCTATGATGTACTTGTTACTTTCACATTCATCTCATTTAATGATGGTAATAAATCTGTGAGGTAGACAGAGTCTAAGTAATCTGCCTAAGTCAGAAATGTATCGAGTGCCAAAGGATTCAAACACAAGGTTGATTCCAAAGCCCATATGCCTTTATACACAGCGAAATTTCCAAAAGTCACTTTAAATAAACATCTTCTTTCTCCTTGGCCCCCCCTTTTGCCCACCAGGCCTTGGTAGTTATTTACTCATTAAAAGGAGTAAATATAGGGGCACCTGGGTGGCTCAGTAGGGTGGGCGTCTGACTTCAGCTCAGGTCATTGTATCAAAGTTATGGAGTTCGAGCTCCATATTGGGCTCTCTGCTGTCAGTGCAGGACCTGCTTTGGATTCTCTCTCTCTCTCAAAAGTAAATATTTTTTACAAAAGCAGCAAATACAGAAGTGTAGTGATTTGGAACTTGGCTCTGGAACTGCACACACATGGGTCTGAATCCCAGTTCTACCACAAACAAGCTGCTTGGCCTAGGGCCAACCTGTCAACCTCTGATCCTCGATTTGTTATTGTGTAAGAAGAGGGTGACAAAAGCAGATGCCTCATGCGATTACTGTGCACATTCAAAATAGTGCCAATCAAGTGCTCAGTCCCATGCTTTCTGGTTTATAACCAGAACTATTCAGAAATTACAATAATCCTTCCTATTAATACATTAATGTTAGTGCCTCCGGTATGAAATGAAAGCCCTGGAGCTCTCAAAGTAGTTGAAGGAAGAGGTCGGACTAGGGGAGAGGTGGTGTGTGTGGAAGCGGGGGCCACAGCAACAGCAGTGGCCTCCCTCAGGGAGACAGGGTCTCTTGAGAAGGAGGCCTGGGATGGAACTCTGGGAACGCGATGACTTCAGATAGAAGAAAAGAATCCACCAAAAGTGACAGAAAAGGAATACCTCACAGTAGAAGGAAAACTAGGAAATATTAAATTTCTACAAATCAAGAGAGGTCAGAATGTTAAAAAACGGAAGGTGACTAACATTAATTGCTGGGCAAAGTAGCAAACAGATTGAAGACCAGAAGCTAGTGATTAGATTCAGCAGTGGGAAAGCCTTCAATAAGTTTACAAAGAGGAAACTCAAGCTAACGGAGTCTTAAGGCTATTTATGAAGATGCATGAGGGTGGAGGGCATGATAAAAGCGGATGCAGACACTCAAGGCAAGGTAAAGGGGCAGGAGATGGGTTAGAGGCGGCTGTACAGGGGCACCCGGGTGGCTCAGTCAGTTGAGCGTCTGACTTCGGCTCAGGTCATGATCTCGCGACTCATGAGTTCGAGCCCCATGTCGGGCTCTGCGCTGGCAGCTCAGAGCCTGGAGCCTGCTTCTGCCTCTGTGTCTCCCTCTCTCTCTCTCTCTCTGCCCCTAACCCACTCGCTTTCTGTCTCTGTCTCTCTCAAAAATAAATAAACATGAAAAAAAAATTAATAAAGGAGAAGTGGGTGTATAGGAGGAAAACGATGGGAAGAGCAAGGGTGGGAAGGGCCAGGGAGGGGACAACATTTAAAGATTTCCGCAAGTGGTCCAGAGAGAGGAAGGGGCGGGACCCTCAAATTTCAAAGTGGGCAAAGTTTACATTGACAGCTGTACTCTACAACCCCTAAGAAGCACTGTGCTCATCTTGCCTTGGAAACAGAGTGAAAACTGCACTGAGTAGGTTTACAGGCTATATTTTGGTTTAGAATAAACCATTTTAAGCAAAGCAGTTATAATTAACCAATCCTACTGACAAGGGCGTCTGATGACAGAACTGAAGGAAAAGGGACAAGGTGACTGAGCTGTGGGCATGGTCTACACTCGTATCAGCTGCCATCCCGACCCATTTCTGAAGCTCTGAGACTCCTCTGGACTGTTCTGCTCTCTGTGTAGGAGCCCTGAGAAGAAGGCCAGCAGCAGCATCAGTGGCCATGGCGGTCACTGCTTTGCACTGATGACCATGCACACTGATCCTGAAAGGGCTGTCAGGACTTCGGGAGTTACAGAAAAGGAAGGGCTCGGTCACTGCCATCTACCGGTACAAACCAAACAGGCAAACCACTTTAAGATTGAATGTTACAGGAATTTAAATCGTTTCCCCCCCCCCCCCCCCCCCCCCCCCGCCCCAGTCAGGTCAGTGAGGGATGGGGAATATTTCCACTACTGAAATGGAGGCTGTGGAAAGATGCCCAAAGAAGGTGAAGGTCACCATGTCTTGACTAAATGAAAGAAAGGGTCCACAGGAGAACTTTCTAATCCCCTGGATGTCCGTTTTGGTGCCTGTCCAATTCTAAGACTAAAATAAGATCTTGTTACAAGTGAAAAGTAGAAAAACCAGCTAAGTGTTCGGTGTTAAAATTAACTCTTCGGTGAAAATTCAAGAACTACAGGAGAACTTGCAATAGTGTCCACTGGGCAGAAGGTTAAACTAGATTTTAAACAAAAATTGTCCTAAAGCTGAGTCTTGGCAGATCCAGATAGAGAGCACATCTTGCCTGACACATAGTCCCTCTGTTTTAGACACTTGCGGCAGGGACAGTTGTTGGCCCCAAGGAAAGGAAATTGAACCAGAAAGCAATGTGGGATCCTAAGCGACAGTTTTGCTTAAGGCACTGCAGGCCCTTTCCCTATGATTACAGGTTTTCCTTAAAGAAAGAAACCTGGATCCTTATCTCTGCCCGTTTTTATTATTAATGACAGACCAATGCACAAGATAAGTTATATACTAGAAGACTCAGGAAGTTCTGTGTCTACCAAAGAAATGTTTTTATTTATTTCTATTTTCAAAGTATATTTCTTTAATTTTTTTTTTTCAACGTTTATTTTTGGGACAGAGAGAGACAGAGCATGAACGGGGGAGGGGCAGAGAGAGAGGGAGACACAGAATCGGAAACAGGCTCCAGGCTCTGAGCCATCAGCCCAGAGCCCGACGCGGGGCTCGAACTCACGGACCGCGAGATCATGACCTGGCTGAAGTCGGACGCTTAACCGACTGCGCCACCCAGGCGCCCCCATTTCTTTAATTTTTAAAATGTATTTATTTTGAGAGAAACAGAGACAATGCAAGTCAGGGAGGGGCAGAGAGGGGGAGAGAGAAAGAGGGAGAGAAAGAGGGAGGGGGAGGGGGAGGGGGAGAGGGAGAGGGAGAGGGAGAGGGAGAGGGAGAGGGAGAGGGAGAGGGAATCCCAAGCAGGCTCCATGCTGCTAGCCCAAAGCCTGACACAGGGCTTGAACTCATGAAACCATAAGATCATGACCTGAGCCAAAACCAAGAGTCAGACACTTAACCAACAGAGCCACCCAGGCCCAGCTATTTCTTTATTTTGAAAGCGAGTGAGACAGAACACAGGAGGGGCAGACACAGAGGGAGACAGAATACCAAGCAGGTTCCATATTGCCAGTGCAGAACCTGATGTGGGACTCAATCTCACATACCATGAGATCACGATCCGAGCCGAAATCAAGTGTCAGTCACTTAACTGACTGAGCCACCCAGGCACCCCTATTTTTATTTTTTTTTAACGTTTATTTATTTATTTTGAGAGAGAGAAAGAGGGAGAGAGAAAGAACGTGCGTGTATGCAAGGTGGGGAGGGGCAGATACAGAGAATTCTAACCACACTCTGTGCTATCAGTGCAGAGCCCAACACAAGGCTCAATCTCACAAACTGTGAGATCGTAAGATGAGCCAAAATCAAGAGTCAGAAGCTTAACTGACCGAGCCACACACAGGTGCCACAAGAAATATTTTAATTTAATTATTTTCTTTAAAGCTCATGTTTTTGAGAGAGAGAAAGGGTGCACATGCACACAAGCAGAGGAGGGGCAGAGAAAGAGGGAGAGAATCCCAAGCAGGCTCTGCACCATCAGCGGGCAGCCTGCTGTGGGGCTTAATCCCGGGAATTGCAAGGTTATGACCTGAGATGAAATCAAGAGTCTGATGCTTGGGGTGCCTGGGTGGCTCAGTCAGTTAAGCATCCAACTTCAGCTCAGGTCATGATCTCGTGGTTTGTGAATTCAAGCTCCACGTCAGGCTCTGTGCTGACAGCTCAGAGCCTAGAGCCTGCTTTGGATTCTGTGTCTCCCTCTCTCTCTGACCCTCCCCCCACTCACATTCTCTCTCTCTCTCTCTCTCTCTCTCTCTCT
>NW_024412376.1:127445424-127483620 GCF_014898765.1 Herpailurus yagouaroundi | reverse complement strand
TTTTTTTTTTTTCCACTCTTTGCAGGCAAAGAAGAAAGGAAGGCAAAGTGAGAAGCCTGGAAAGACTTCATTAATAAGAAATTTACATATCATGAGGGGATTAGTATTAAGAGTTCTTATTAAAGAAAAAACATTCTCTCACATAAAGGCATGTTTTATTTTAGCGGTGTCTGGCTGGCTCAGTCAGAGGAGTGTGCGACTCTTGATCTCGGGGTCATGAGTTTGAGCCCCACATGTGGTGTACAGATAAAAAAAGAAAGAAAACTTTAAAGGCATGTTTTCTTTTGATTCAACCTCAAATTTCATATATGTAAAATGTCCTAAAAGTAGCTATTTAGAAACGATTCCTAACGAAAACCCACTAACCAGTTCAATGATCATACCTGAGAACATGGCGAGAGTTAGCTCAGGATAAGCCCTTGCTAACTCCTCGGACAACTGATAATACGAAACAGAATACAGGTGCGGCAGAGGAGACAGCTGGCTAAGTACTCCATCTGTTCTCTGAACTTCCAATTTGTGAGCATAGCGAAACATCTTCGGTTCCAGGATCTGCAGGAATGTAGAGTAAAGATTTCATGAGTCCTTTAAATTTCAGCTATAATCGAAAAATAAAATCTTCTCACAAGAATTATTCCAGCTTAAAAATAATATAGGTATGTATATTGAAAGTATTCCAGATGTTAATTTCTTTTTTTTTCTTTTTTCTTTTTTCAGCATCTATTTATTTTTGAGAGAGAGAGAGAGAGAGAGACAGAGCATGAGTGGGGGAGGGACAGAAAGAGGGGGAGACACA
Source organism: Herpailurus yagouaroundi (assembly GCF_014898765.1). Classification (NCBI taxonomy): domain Eukaryota; kingdom Metazoa; phylum Chordata; class Mammalia; order Carnivora; family Felidae; genus Herpailurus; species Herpailurus yagouaroundi. The sequence continues at coordinate 127,482,824 of NW_024412376.1, read as the reverse complement.
GAATCCGAAGCAAGCTCCAGGCTCTGAGCTGTCAGCACAGAGCCTGACACGAGGCTTGAACCTACAAGCCGTGAGATCATGACCTGAGCTGAAGTCAGATGCTTAACCGACTGAGCCACCCAGGCGCCCCAAGATGTTAATTTCTAATTCCTAGAAATGTTTGCAAAGGATCTGTAATTGTTTACAAGGCTTTATATTCCTTGAGCTTAATGCCAATAGTTTGAGGCAGTAGCAGTCTGAAAATGACGTAAGCAACTTACTATACCATTACTTGAAGAAAATTTACCACTTCCCAGTTCAAAAACAGGATTATATGAAACATGTATAAGTGAAAAAAAATCTTCAAATAGATCTTGGTTACATACAGATCAAATAAGGAATATGATTTAAAAATTCTTTAACATTACACTATATAGAGAGTGATACCACTGAACTTTCTTCCTAATTAATTAAGACATTAGGGTGTAATTCCCGAGATGGTCACAACCACCATCAATACCACTTTAAGCCCTCTGGAAAAATCAGCATCTAATTGAATCTCATTCTTGGTTAAAAGAGAAAAATCTGGGGCGCCTGGGTGGCGCAGTCGGTTAAGCGTCCGACTTCAGCCAGGTCACAATCTCGCGGTCCGGGAGTTCGAGCCCCGCGTCGGGCTCTGGGCTGATGGCTCAGAGCCTGGAGCCTGTTTCCGATTCTGTGTCTCCCTCTCTCTCTGCCCCTTCCCCGTTCATGCTCTGTCTCTCTCTGTCCCAAAAATAAATAAAAACGTTGAAAAAAAAATTTTTTTAAAGAGAAAAATCTCACCCTATTAACAATTAGATATTGTATGATGATGGAATATCCGTGCTTGGGAAGTAACCTTTCTATGTTATTTTTCTTGGTCTAATAAAGAAAAATTATACAAGGTCATCAAAGAAGAGCTAATTACTTTTTACTTCGTTCTCAAAAAATCATTTGGCTCACATTATTCTTATCTGGTAGGTCCTGACCACTCAATTTGTGTAAGTACTTGCACACATATAGGCACATACAGGTGCATGTGTGGGAGTATATATGTGACCCCTTTGTAATACACTTCTGAACAGTCTGTATTATTTGTAGACTTAAGTGACCCATATTATCTTTGTCTTCTATTTGTAATGATAATCAGGAATTGATACCATGTCTCCCCACTGAAAATAAAGCTGAATATTTATAGACTTTCAAGGCAAGAATAGGTAGCAATGCTTCATGAAATCCTCAATAAGAAATATTTTAACTATGGGTGCCTGGCTGGCTCAGCTGGTTAAGCATCGGACTCTTGATCTCAGCTCCAGCCCTGTGTTGGGCTCTGCGTGGACAGTGTGGAGCCTGCTCGAGATTCTCTCTCTCCTTCTCTCTCTGCCCGTCCCCTGCTTGCACTCTTTCTCTCTCAAAAATAAATAAATAAACTTAAAAAATATTTTAACTAATATTTGCTTACATACCTGTAAAAGTTGCATAGCAACCTCATAGATGCTTCGAGAAGAATCAGCTGCTTTAAACAGGATCAGATTCAGGAGCATCACTGTATCACACTGATAATCCCTAGGGACAAATTTTACATGTTAGGTAAATGTTTAGAGGCTTTCACACCGTTAATAAATATGATACACAAAGGGCAGAGCTGCAGACATGCAGCTTTTAAAGCAATGAAGTGACTAGGGGTTTGTTTTTAAGGCAAAAGGTACAACAGATGCACGGTGATCGTTATTCTTATTTTGGTTACATTTCATTAGAGCTCAGGGAAGCAAAACACTGGTTTCTTAGTATTTTTCTTTAAAAAAAAAAAAAAAAAAAAAGCTAAATAAAATATGGAAGCCAGTATCTAGAGTACCTGTTCTGGAATACATTAGCTATGGCTTTAAAGCAGCCAGCTGCCACTCTCTTGGAACCAGTGTAACATCGGTCCACAGCCCAGTACATCAGGTTGCTCTGATCCGGGTTCAGCTCCAGCAGTAATGTAACTGCTTCACAGCCCAACTGATGAACCTAAGGAAAGGTCACAAGATTGCCCGGGAGAAAGAAATTTATATAACTACTTCCCCATATTTTTATTCAAATAACACAGTATATATATTTATTGTATTTAAGCACAAATCTCAGTCTCCTTTTGTTCAACCTCTTCTCATTTTATTTAGCCAAAAGGAAACAAATGACATGGATAAACTATACTTTTTCCACAAGACTCTACGTAGTACAATTCTCTCCTCCAGCAGAGCCCTAAAGGCGGCTGATGAATATGCACAGTGATTCAGTGCTTTCAGAAAAGTGAGTTATTAACCTCTCCAGTTATTTTTATCAAGCTTTATTCTTGTCTCGGATAACCTAATACAAAAATTATTCTGAGGGGGAAAAAAAATGTAAGTTCTATTTTAAATTGTGAAGTCTATGCATGTACAGCAGGAGAATAAAGAATAGGGAAGGCAAGAAAGATTAATTGGGGAGTGGCCAAAAAAAATGAAATTAAGCATAACAAATAACATGTATTTCTTCCATGGAGCTCAACGTATTCTATATTAATATACTTTAGATTTAGAACCCTATTGTGAGATATATGTATACACTATTATATTAACCCTATAATAATTAATATTATTTAAGTAATAAATAAGAATTAGAAAATTCTTAAATTGTTGCATCCTATTTAATTTTATATAATATGCTTTTTGTTTATATTCTAATCTGTCTCCTATTAAAAAAAAAAAGATTGGTTTTCAATGGGTCATACTGTAACTCCAAATAATGCAGTGCCATTGATTATGAAATCTTAAAGGAACTGTCATAATTACCTTTTTGTCCAGAGAGTCCAAAATGTTATCCAACCATTTGTACAAATAGCCATCTGATGAAAGTCCTACATTATCTGCAACAGGGCCACAACATAGTACAGCAGACATAGCCTTCAAACAATAATATTAGAATTACATTTAAAACATTTAAGAGGTTATATGTTGGCTGTTTAATGTGAAGAGGCAGGATATTTTTATTCATGCTTATGTGGCCACAATACCTTTAATTCTTTACAAAGAAAAGCGTAATAGTAATTTTTGAAACTAAGTAATTTATTATGAGTAGTAAGTGAATGGATGATATCAAATTAGGCATGGAGTTTGAACAGTACTGGAAGACAAGAGGGGGGAAAAGACGGAGAAAAAGTACTTAAGGAAACAGAAGCAATTCGCAGTTCTTTAAGAAAATAGTGTTTAAATTTTGGGTGGATTCTGTAACTTCTTTGCGTTGTATTTTATGCATTTAAATAAGCATACAGTATAAATGTTTTCATACAGCAGGCAAATATTTATTCTAATGTTCTCAAGGTACTAAGAAGAAATCTAACCTCTTTACAACACTAGGCAATGAGAGAGAAAAAAATTTACACTCTTCACGTAAGAAAAAAGAAAGCAGATTTCTAAGTAAATACCTTTAGGGCACAGTACTGATGTCTGTTAATTTGCATATTTCTGTCACTGTATCTGTCCAAGGGTGTAAACATGATGCTGAAAGGGCCTGCCCAGTGACTGAACAGCATAAACAGACTGTGACGAAGGCTCTGTTGAGGGAAGATACTTCTTCTCTGGTGCACTGGGAATAAAAAATAGATGGGAAAACAATGATTCCCATTTCCCTTTATTTTAATGTGCATGCCAACTTATTTGGCATTGAATATGCAAGATTATAAAAAAGAAAGCAGAAGTTTTTATCTTAAACTGCCAAAAACCTCCTCCGTGGCAGAAATCATTTCCACATACGCAAGCCACAGGAACAGGGCTGAGACTATGACACCACGCAGCATAGCGTTGTGAGAGATTCAGGACCCGCAAGCACGATTTCAAGGGAGGTACGAGGACCCTGCCTCTCTCCCTGGCTGTTGCTGCTTACACGGTAAGCGGGGCCGAGACATCAACACGAACACAACTCTGGATCTCGGTTCAATGTCAAGTGAAATCTTTGGACGAGATAAGTTGTTTTTAAGCTGTATGTTTTTAGCAGCACAGCTGTCTTTGTCAAAGAATCAAGAATCCTTACATGGAATCTTGATACACAAAACAGACAAAGGAGGGGCTGATCTACTTGAACTCAGGGGTAAGGCCTAGAGTCCAAACCCATTCTGCTGCCTCTTGCTGCTGGCAGCAGAGGAAAAACGACACAGTTTGAAAACAACTGGTTGAGATGATCTCCGCGGATTCTCTCCACATTAAAATTCCATGTACAAATTCTCGGTGTCAATCCTTGTTGAAGAAACCCAATAGTATCTTAATGAACCAATCTGGAAGTTGTAGAAAAATGTTTAGTAATGGACTAAATTCTATCTTTATGTTAATGGGCTTCAGATCAGAAAAGTCAGAGGGAAAGAATGCTCTTTCCCTCTAACTGGCATCATTTCCTCTAAAGTTCCAAATGGGGCTCCCGCACTTGAAATTAAGGTACCTAAGAAATGCTTACTGGACCCTCTTATAAAATACAGCCCATGCTCTTACTTTAAAAGCCAAGTGTTTGCATGTATTTTTAAAGCTAACAAAATTATTCTTTTTCAGAAAGAAAAAGAAAAAAATTGTATTTACATTTATACCAAAGGCTACAGTCACATTTTTATGTCTTACACTTGTACAGAATTTATGGCTTTTTAAAACGTAATTGCATAAATTAATATTTCTAGTGCCTAAACCACTATCTGCCATTTGGTAGGTACTCAACAATAGGTACAATGACCTTAAAGGAACCAATCAATAACTGTATCTTTGGTATATTTTGTAACTGCAGCCTGCACCCTTCTTCCATTACTCAAAAGTATCTTGTTAATTCTATTCTCATTACTATTTCTTTTTGCTTACTACACCCAGAACAAGTCTGTCTAAAGAAGCTTAGCCGAGGGGCACCTGAGTGGCTCAGTCAGTTAAGTGTCCGACTTTGGCCCCGGTCATGATTTCATGGCTCATGAGTTTGAGGCCTACTTCAGGCTCTATGCTGACAGCTCAAAGCCTGGAGCCTACTTCGGATTCTGTGTCTCCTTCTGTCTCTGCCCCTCCCTGGCACGCACTCTGTCTCTCTCTCCTTCAAAAATAAATAAACATTAAAAAAATTTTTTTAAAATAAAAGAATAGAATTTTTAAAAATAAAAATAATAGAAGAATATTCTATTGACTTCTTAAATTTTTTGTGTCTTGATTATCATTAAAAATCTAGGTGGGGTTGTTTTTTGATTTCTACTCACACCACTAATTGAAAGCTAAAACAAACGCTTGCCATCCATGTTATGCTGACATATTTTCCACTATATTTTAGCTGCTTTAGCACCTGAGACTGCAAACCCTCATGGGAAGAAAATACATGATGGTCGCTTAATGATTCAATAATGTTTTAAGCAACTGAAAATAGGGGCGCCTGGGTGGCTCAGTCAGTTAAGCATCCGACTTCGGCCCAGGTCATGATCTCACAGTTCGTGAGTTCGAACCCCTTATCGGGCTCTGTGCTGACAGCTTAGAGCCTGGAACCTGCTTCAAATTCTGTGTGTCCCTCTCTCTCTGCTCCTCCCCCACTCATGCTCTGTCTCTCTCTCCTCCAAAAATAAATAAAAACATTAAAAAAAAAAAAAAAAAAAAAGAAACTGAAAATAATTACCTGGAACATTCTGAATGATATTCGCCACTAAGGCACTAAAATGGCATCGTATATCCTTCAGTGTGTCAGAGTCTTTCTCATTTTCTGCTTCCAGGAGTTGTCGAGTTAAATCTACATATTCCAATAAAGTGTTGTTGAGAAAATGTGTTTCATTATCAAGGCCACCACTTGCACTGAAAATATTGGAAAAAAAAAAAAGAAAATGTGATTTTAAATTATAATTTCAATCAAAATAAATTCCTAGTTATCAAACCAGAATAATACACAGTAGACCCTTAAACAATGGGGGGGCTTGGGGTACCCACTCACACCACTCCAGTCAAAAATCTGTATATAACTTTTAACTCCACAAAACTTAGCAATTAATAGCCTATTGTTGGCTGGAAACCTTGCCGATAACATAAACTGTTGATTAACATATATATTGCATGTCATACATATTATGTACTATATTCTTGCAATAAAGACAGAGAAAATGAAATCATAAGAGAAAACACATTTATATTACTGTACTGTTAAAATTCACATACAAGTGGGCCTGTGCAGCTCGAATCTATGTTCAAGGATCAACTGTGTATTAAACTTGGCATGGTCATGATAGTGTGCAACTTAATATACAGAAATTAAATGAACATGATTTTGGCTTACAAATATGAGATAGATTGTGCTTTTTTAAAGTTTATTTTAGGAGACAGAGCATGTGAGTAGGGGAGGGGCAGAGACAGAGGGACAGAGAGAATCCCAAGCAGGGTCTGCACTGTTAGCACAGAGCCCAATGCAGGGCTCGATCCTATGACTCTGAAATCATGACCTCAGTTGAAATCAAGAGTTGGACACTTGACTGACTGAGCCACCCAGGTGCTCCTAGATGATGCTTCTTCCTCTTCTTTTTTTTTAATGTTTATTTTTGAGAGAGAGAGAGAGAGAGACAGAGCGTGAATGGGGGAGGGGCAGAGACAGAGGGAGACACAGAATCCAAAGCAGGCTCCAGGCTCTGAGATGTCAGTACAGAGCCTGATGCGGGGCTCAACCCCACGAGCCATGAGATCATGACCCAAACTAAAGTCAGATGCTCAACCTACTGAGCCACCCAAGTGCCCCTAGATGGTGCTTCTTAATCAAGAAACTACTGCAATTTATATTATTCAATTCCATATCTGCTTTTAATTGACTATTCTGAGTGCTGAATGTTATTCCTTCTCTGGCAAAATGCATAGTTTTTCAAAATAAGGAAATAAGGAGGCATACGGGATAGGAAGGATCGGTTCAGAAGGGTAGAAAGAAGAAAGACTAGCTGTATATATTCTCCTAGTTGCCACGCATATTCATATCATGCCTTTAGCATAATCAATCAAATATCCATTAGGTATTTATTCTCTGCAAGATTCTAAAACAGGTAGTACTAGGGACACAAAACTTTAAGAGAATTCAAGTACGAGTGGTGGTTTTCAAGTCTTCTTATACCCGTGGAATTGTCTCAAAAATCTGCAGTAATTTTTTCCCTGAGGCAAGGGCTCTCTGCCTGGAAACCAAAGACCAGAAAGGCTCCTTTGGTTAGTCAGAAGTCTTGAGTTCCAGTCTTGTTCCATTGTTTATAAAGGATTTGACCAGTAGCTACCTCAGAGCATTTTAGTAAGACTATAAATGAGTTACTATGGAAGAAAGAGAAAATGAAATCATAAGACAAAATGAATCATAATCTTATTAGTAAACCATAAGTGCTATATAAATGATGATGTTACAGTACATTCATTTTGATCAGTTTTCCTTGCTATATTTGAAAAGTACTTCTAAAACACAAGATTTTAAAAGTAAAACTAATTTTTAATAGTTGTGAAGAGCTTCTTGTAAACATCGTAGGAGTGGCCTGGTTGGCTCAGTTGGTTAAGCATCCGACTTCAGCTCAGGTCATGATCTCACAATTCGTGAGTTCAAGTGCTGACAGCTCAGAGCCTGGAGCCTGCTTCAGTTTTGTCTCCTCTCTCCCTGCCCCTTGCCCACTTGCATGTGCTCTCTCAAAAGAATAAACATCCTAAAGCCATGAAAACAAGAGTAAGGAATCACCATGGTATTACAGCATCTTAAAAATATCAGTGTACAATAAAAATATGTTCAATGAATTCATAATGAAATGTGTCCCCTCCCTTTTTTTGAGAGAGAAAAGGTGCAAGTGAGAGAGGGGCTGAGAGAGGGTGTGTGTGTGGGGGGAGGGGGGAGGGAGGGAGGGAGGGAGAGAGAGAAAGAGAGAGAGAGAGAGAGAGAGAGAGAGAGAGAGAGAGAAGCAGGGCTCACCCAAGCAGGGCTCATGTTCACCCCAAATGGAGCTCGAGCTCACCCGACCCGGAGCTCGAACTCAAGAACCATGAGATCATGACCTGAGTTGAAGTCAGATGCTTAATGACTGACTGAGCCACCCAGGCACCTTTCTTTTCTTTTCTTTTCCTTTTTTTTTTTTTTTTTTGAAATGTTTCCCTTTATTCCTTAAATGAGTGTTTTTAATTTCTGAGTCATGATTTATTATTGGATGGGAAACCAATTTAATAGAATGCAACCTGACCCAGGATAAAACATTCATTCATTTAACAAATATTCATTGAGTACTTCCTATGCATGAGGCACACAGGATCAGCTTGAGGAACAAAACAAAGATCCCTGCCTTCTTGGCATTCGGAATTCATCTTTTTTGCCTTAATCAAGGAAATAAAAAGTCCATAATAGCAACAGCCTTATAGGATTACCTTCTCTTAAAAAAAAATCAAACAAAACCAAAACCATAACTGTGTTCAAAACCATTACTGCCCAATGGTGAGTACAGCTTTTGCAGTTAAATTTTAAATACACCAACATCCTGCAGTTCCCCAAAATAGTACCATTCAAAGATTCTCCATTCACTAACGTTACATTAAAAGCAACAACCAAAAAAAGATCCAGGTATGTATTAGGTTGTTGATTTTTTGCATGAAGCCCAGCATGTTTTGAATTCTCTTTTCCTGACTTCCACTGTTTTATTTTTGTGTAGGACAAAAAAAAGGAATGATGTTTCTTTTTCTTTCTTCTCATTTGCTTTTCATTTACTATAAAAGAAAAGGTAATCAGTGGTTTAAATTCTCTTTAATTAAAGCTCTATTTTTGAAAGCACTTGTCAAAAAAGCACTTGATGCGAACTATGAAAGGGAGGAGGTACTCAGAAATAAGCAGGACAATGCCAGAGTAACAACACTGCACTATTATTAACATTCTTTTTTCCTCAGGATCTCTTTTCAGTTACCTTTTTTTGAAGACGATCAGATCTCTCTTTTTTTCCCTCCTTCAATAAACAGTCAGGTAACACCATTATCTTTCCTAAGGAAATAGGTAGTTCTCAACCCAAAGCTGATGGAATTTTCCTCGAGGGGCTGGTCTTAGTGCCAAAATGCCTTTATTCTAACAATGTCTTCATGGGGAAGGGTGGAAAGTTATGAATTATGATTTATGTTCATGGATTTTGTGATTTTCCCCAATAGGATAGACTAATAGATGACTGGGATAAATTTGTAAATTTTATAGTGTTTAGCCTATATATATATATATATATATATATATATATATGTATAGATAGATGTATATATATATGATTTTACAGTCTACAAGACATACATCTTTATTTTTATTTACTTATTTATTTTTAACATTTATTTATTTTTGAGGCAGGGAGAGACAGAGCATGAACAGGGGAGGGTCAGAGAGAGGGAGACACAGAATCGGAAACAGGCTCCAGGCTCCGAGCCATCAGCCCAGAGCCTGACGCGGGGCTCGAACGCACGGACCGCGAGATCGTGACCTGAGCGGAAGTCGGCCGCCCAACCGACTGAGCCACCCAGGCGCCCAAGAAATACATCTTTAAAATGAGGTAAGATAAAGTTAACTTAGTCACAAAACAAGGCTACTGTCCTCTTGCCTGAGTTACTAGATTCCTACAAATATCAAAATCCTAGGAATGTCATACCCAATTTTTTCCCGAAGCAATCTAGTACTAGTGGTAGATTTTTTTTCAACATGTTTTTTAGCCGCTGGCTGATACTAGATGGACTGGCAAATAATGCTCACAGCGTTGAAGGTTTTTATTGTTGCAAGCATGCTTTGTTTTTATGTATTTCATAAGAGACAATATTATGTTCCCTAATCAAAGTTTTACAAATCAAAATCCAACACTGACCTGTGACTAATGACACCCGCATCTGCCAGCAGTTCAAATATTCGTACCAGTTGTACTCGCAAAATATCTCGACGCCTGCGACGCTTCATATTCTGTTCCAGAGATAGAAAGATACTAAGTAAAAGTCCTTCCGGGAAGTCGATAGCAAACTTAGGGTTTTAGGGCTCATTGCGATTATTTTGTTTGTGTAATGTCGACTTTGAGCAGTCTAGTGGCCACTGAATCAGAGAGACATGTGCAGACAGTTTGATTAATGAGCCAAATAAAATCACATGACAGTTTGTGCGGCCATACCCCTTGTGGGGGGAGAAAATAAAATCCTATAGTTACCTCACAGTTATAGTTACTTTTAGGTTATTTGTTAATCTGACAACTTCAGAAGAACTGAAGCGGTGAGTCAACTGTTCTCACTGAAAGCAAAAGAATCCCTAAGATGTCCCCCTGAATATAACAGAAGGGCGGGGAAAATAAAAAAACACAAAGGAGAATGAAGAAACCCCACAGATTTTGCTTGTGCCAAACTTTTCCACTCACGAATTAATTTTGACACAAAAACGAAATACAAAAGAAAAAATTTATCTGATTATGGTATGAATAAATTTATCTTATTAGAGCCAAAGGACAAATGGCTAGCTTATAATTGCTATAATATCTCCACTGGATTCTGCTTCCAGTGGGAACTCATGTAGTAGGAAGAGACAGATTTGCTGCATCATTTTCTTCTATTGCTCATTATGTCATCATGATGTAATTTTCACAGTACAGAGCAACTAGAAACCTACAAAATCCAGATTCCTGCCTTGCATAAGCAGGCCAATTTGCTGATAACCAGTTCATTACAACTACTAGTTCGTTTAGCTCTTTATAAAGTTTACAGCAATTCAGACTGAACAGGATGGTTTCTAAACAGCTTTTGAGGATTTCTGCAACGTTTTAACTGACTTGTTTTCATCTCATCCCTGTAGAAAGACTGAGTCTACAGCACTCAAAATAAATCTTACATTCAAGGCACATCATTGTACCTATCTATTCACTTGCTATGAGGACTTCTCTCCCCTGAAATTCTGAAGTATAAATATTGCTACTTAATTTTGCTTCCATTTCCATTTTCCTCTGGTAATCCTTTAACTCTCATGCTATACTGTAATCAACATGATCATTCTGAAGCAAAAGTCTAATCAATTACTAAATGGGGATACTATCACTACTCCACCAGGCTAAATTAAAGAAAGGAAATAAAGAAGTACAGATGCTGTCTTACAGTTTCTAAAGAGTAGTTATTATCCCCATCTCCCTCTCCTGTTTTAATTCCTTGGTGACATAAAGAGCAGTGATTCTCAGTCATCTACACCAGGCTCATCTACAGTGGTTTTTAGAAGATTTCTGGGCTCCATTCCAGGGATTCTCATTCAACAGGCCCAGGAATCTATAATTTTTAGGAAGCTCTCCAGGCAATTCTCGGATGCCTATGCCATACGGTAACCACTGGACTACTAAATAAAGCAGAGACCAGGAGTCTGTCATGAGATAACACCTACCTTGCTTTGCAGCATAACCAATCACTTTCTCCATAATATAATCACGCAAAAGAATCTGCAGTGTTCAAATTCTTTCATAAGGTTTGCAAATGCTATTTCTCTGCCTACAATGTCTTCCCCTTGCTTATCCACCAAGGAATGTGCTTCAAACTTCAGCTCAAATATTGGTGCTTCCTACCTACTTTTCCTTCACAGGCAGAGCCAGAGGCTTTTCCTCTACAGTCTGTACAACCTCTTACCTATGACTTCGTTTGAGTGAATAACACATTGTTATAGTTATGGTTTGCATATCTGCCTGTCCCACTGGACCTACGGTTTCTAAAAGTTGCTCAGGACAGAACACAAACCTATAGATTTGGGAATGTAAACCTGGGGTTGGCAAAATATGGACCTCACAGGCCAAATCTGGCCCACTTCTGCCTAAATAAAATTTTATTGCAATCTAGTTGCGTCCCTTTGTTTAGTAGTCTATGCAGCAAAACTGAGCAGTTGCAAGAGAGACAGTAGGACCTGCAAAGGTGAAAATATTTACTATCTGGCCATTTACAGGAAGTTTGCTGACCCATCTAGATCCTGACTGCCCTCACTCTAGTTATAGCAATTTAATATCTTTTATGTAATGAGTTTCTGCATAAAGATCTCCCGGGGGGGGGGGGGGCGGAAGAGTTTTGTATATTAAAAAAGTGTTTAGAACTACTTTAGACAATCTTTTATGTAATTACTTCTCAATTTCTAACTTTTGACAAAATTCTATGTCTAATTTTGACATAGAATATAGAAGACAAGTACTTGATGAATATTTAATGGTAGAAAAATACACACTTACCTCTGGCCTTCTTTCGAGTGCTTCTTTAATTATGGGATGCAATTCCTCTATTAGTTCCCTAGAAGGGAAGTGATATATTTTTAAATTAATAGCTGAATGGGTATAATCTGTTGTGCAAATATGTAAACACTAATATAATGATGTGAAATGCAAGTGTTAACCCTAATTCTACTGTTTTAATCTTTTTTTAATGTTTATTTATTTTTGACAGTGAGAGAGAGACACACACAGAGCACAAGCAGGGGAGGGGCAGGGAGAGATGGAGACAGAATCTGAAACAGGCTCCAGGCTCCAAGCTGTCAGCACAGAGCCCGACGTGGGGCTCGAACTCGTGAACCACGAGATCATGACCTGAGCCAAAGTCGGACGCTTAACCAACTGAGCCACCCAGGTGCCCCCTAATTCTACTGTTTCCAACACAATCCTTATTGTTTTGTTTTGGTTACAAAAGAACATATGCACACTGTATTTGGAAAGCAAAAAAAATGGGATTAGGCCACTTACTCTAATTCACAGAGGTAAGTACCATTAAGACTGTTGTTCCATCATTTTGAGCCCACACACATTTTATATAGTTGAAACCCTATAATACACGGGATGGTATCCTTTTTCCCATTAATAGCATAATGACTTTAAAAATTTTTTTTTTCAACGTTTTTTATTTATTTTTGGGACAGTGAGAAACAGAGCATGAATGGGGGAGGGGCAGAGAGAGAGGGAGACACAGCATTGGAAACAGGCTCCAGGCTCCGAGCCATCAGCCCAGAGCCTGACGCGGGGCTCGAACTCACGGAACGCGAGATCGTGACCTGGCTGAAGTCGGAGGCTTAACCAACTGCGCCACCCAGGCGCCCCAGCATAATGACTTTTAAATGCCATTAATTTATTCACAATAATCTTTTATAGAGTAGGATACCACAATTTTCCTAACCACTTTCATTTCTCACTGATTCATTAAATTTTATGTAATTTTTTAAAGCTTTTTAAATTATTACTATTATTTTTAAATATTTATTTACTTTTGAGAGAGACAGAGCTTGAGCAGGGGAAAGGCAGAGAGACAGACAGACAGGCAGACAGACATAGAATCTGAAACAGGCTCCATGCTCTGAGCTGTCAGCACAGAGCCCAATGTGGGGCTCACACCCATGAACTCTGAGATCATGACCTCAGCTAAAGTTGGATGCTTAACTGACTGAGCCACCCAGGTGTCCCTAAATTTTTTTTTTTTTTTTTTTTTTTTTTGAGAGAGAGACAGAGACAGAGACAGAGACAGAGAATCCCAAGCAGGCTCTTTGGTGTTAATGCAGAGCCTGATGAGGGGCTTGAACTCACCAACTGTGACACCATGACTTGAGCCCACGTCGGACATTTAACTGACTAAGCCACCCAGGCACTCCTGAAGATTTTAAGTAATCTCTACACCTAACGTGGAGCTTGAACTTACAACCATAAGATCAAGAGTCACATGCTCTACTGACTGAGCTGGCCAGGTGCCCCAATTTTATCTATTTTTTGTTGTTATAAATACTACCTCAGTGAATATCTTTGCCTTCATTTCTGATTATCTCCTTAGGATTAATTCTTATAAATAGCATTAATGAGTCAAAGGGTATGAACTTCATGAAAATGATAACTTTATCTTTGCTTACATTATGGCTTTGAATTGTAAATGTGATCATTGTGGATAACTGGAAAAATAAAAAGGGATAATAAGAAAACACAATGCATCCACAATTTCATCATCTATGGAAACTACTGCAGATATTTACAGTTTTTGCCTGAGGACTGTTTCTCTTTATGAGAATTTGTTTTTTAAGAATCTGAGATCATCTTTGGATCCTATTTTTTCCATTAGCACAATAATGTATTTACTTATCACAAAATAATTTTCCAAGACTTCATTTATGATGAACACCACCCCACAAATACAGACACATAATAATTAGCTAACCTAGTCTCTGCTGTATGTGTTATCTCAGAGATGAAACATCAAACATCACCTGAGATCAATGGAGGACAATCTCAAAAGAATGACTACAAGGCCCAGCAGGCAAGGCAAGGACCAAGCAGAATCTCAGGCAAAAATGAAGGATTTTTTTCATTAGTATAAAAAATATCAAGGATGACATAAAATATGCATGTAAATATTTCTTTTAAAAAATAACCTAATTCTCGGGGTGCCTGGGTGGCTCAGCTAGTTGAGAGTATGACTTTGGTTCAGGTCATAATCTCGTGGTTCGTGGGTTCGAGCCCTGCATTGGGCTCTGTGCTGACAGCTCGGAGCCTGGAGCCTGCTTTGGATTCTGTCTCCCTCGCTCTCTGCCCCTTCCTCCCTCCCTCTCACTCTCTCTCTTTCTCTCTCTGAAAAATAAATAAACATTAAAATAAATAAATAAATAAATAACCTAATTCTCTTGAGTAAGAACAGGAAAAATGATAGTTTTAGCCAATAGACCAAAACTGTAAAATAATCACATCACTGTGTAAATAGGTAGAAAAGTATTAAAAATTTACATGGCATTTTATCATTTTTAGAACCTATTTATACAGAATAGATATGTGATTTTCACAGTCATTCTGTGAAGAATATTGGGTAATTCTTATCTGTTCAGTCAAAATGAAGAAACAAAGGATCAGAGAAATTACAGGACTCATTAAATGTTACATGGCTAGTTACCTGGTAAATGTCAGGACTGACATGAACTGTCCGGATAGTAAGTACTCTATCACACCTTCTCTCCAACAGTACATTAGCTGGTTTAGTGCATACAGAACAGATACGAAGATAATTACCTAAAAGCTCCTGGGTTGGTCCTGCCAAGACCTAGAACAAGGGATTCTGTGATCTCTATGCTCTCAGAGCGCATCATTGGAACTATGTGCTTAAACAAGGATGAAGGGGATGGGATGCCGATAATCTGAAAAAAAAATAGGTATTTATAGCAGCCGTTAATGACAGTACGTCCAATTAAATAATTTGGCACTTCATCCACATTTCATCAACATTTCATCAAGGGCCATGGAAAGATGGAATTTTTCTGTGAATGGGGCTTCAAAATTCACCTGTGGTGCACATAATCTAAAAACATTAAATGACTTGTCCAATGTTTCGCTGCAAGTTCATTAAAAGAATTTGGGCTCTGTGGGTCTCCTAATTTCTTACAGACACTTACCATCAGATAATAGGCTGATTCCCTCCATCTGATAGTCTATGTCTTTTGATCCATAAAAACCAATTAGAAAAAAATTCCTTCTACAAGAGTCACTGGTGTTAAAGAAAGACTCTCAGGTCTTAGGTTTTCTAAATTTTCTCCGACCACCTTGCAACATTTTGTGTCACAGCATGAAGGCTATACAACTGTTATTACCAAGTATCATTGGTACCACTACATAATTTAGGGAAATTTGACGAAGGTATTTATTTAAACGATTTATTTTGGATACTGAGAAGTGTGAAACCTATAGAAAATAAATAAGGAAAAGTGGGGATGAAAATTCCTTTAAAAAATTCACTACGATGAATTCAGTGAGCATGACCCTCCATCAGTACAACAGTGTTCGTGTGTATACATATGAAATTGATCCCAGTAAGGAATCGATAGTCATGCGATTTCTTACACTATTCTCATCGTTAGTACAAGCAACACACTTTTCAACCAAATGCCTTTATGGTCCTGGAAAAGACACTTGAAAACCATTATCTGATGGTGCCATTCAAATTCAGTGGCAGGTTGGGAAGCCTTACTTTGGAATCAATGCTATAGCCACTATCAGGGGTAGACGCCAGCGTCTCGGGAGGAGAACACCTCACAGAACCTGCAGATGTTGAAGAGGTCGTGGATGTCGCCGCGCTGCAGCAAAGGAGCAGATAGTTTCTCCACAGGCCGACGTAGGAGTCACTGCTTGTGGTAGTGTTCACTTTCTTAGCATTGATGGGGCTGCTAAGGGGGAAGACAGCAAGAGAAGCAGGTGAATGCAAACAATACGACATTTTTTGAAGTTTTCTTTAACTAAAGCTAAATGCTATCAATTTAGGAGAGATGGTTAACATACGGTTTTATTACCACCGCTGCTAAAGCCCTGTGGAATGGTGGTAAGATATAAATGAATAACATATTTGACTGAAAACTAAAACATAGCATCATTTTATTATTTTTTTTTATATATATTTTTTTAAATTTTTTTTTCAACGTTTATTTATTTTTGGGAGAGAGAGAGACAGAGCATGAACGGGGAGGGGCAGAGAGAGAGGGAGACACAGAATCGGAAACAGGCTCCAGGCTCTGAGCCATCAGCCCAGAGCCCGACGCGGGGCTCAAACTCACGGACCGTGAGATCGTGACCTGGCTGAAGTTGGACACTTAACCGACTGCGCCACCCAGGCGCCCCAAACATAGCATCATTTTAACATCATCTATTATTCTTGTGACCAAAGTTGTTATTTCAACAGGCCACATTTTATAACTTCTTATACATGCTCGATGTGAAAAAAAAAAAAACAACACATGAACACAAAATGAAAATCCCCTTTATCCCACATCCAAGTAAGCACAGTATATTCTTTTACAAATCTTCAATTCATATACAAACATGTTGAATATATCTCCTTTAACTCACAAAAACTGAACAATACTGGCTTTTTTTGTATGTACTTAACGTGTTTTAAACATCTTCCACTAAAAGACTATACTTCTGGGACATCATTTTTTTTAATTTTTTTTTTTTTTATTTTACATCTATTTAGTTTTGATACAGACAGAGCACAAGTGGGGGAGAGGCAGAGAGAGAAGGAGACACAGAATCCAAAGCAGGCTCCAGGCTCTAAGCTGTCAGCACAGAGCCCAACGCGGGGCTCGAACTCACAAACCGCGGGATCATGACCTGAGCCGACGTCGAACACTCAACCGACTGAGCCACCCAGGTGCCCCAGTGCGACATCATTTTTGATGACTGTATGCTATATTACTATAGAGATCAGGTTTTATTGTCTAAATTTTCATTATTGGGCATTTTAACTAATAGAAATTTTCCCCTATAATACACAACACTATACATTTGAATATATGCTTAATTATAATAAAATTTTAATTATTTTCTTGGGTAAATTCCTAAAAATGGAACTGCAGTGTCAAAAGAGTATCCACATTTTTAAGGATTCTGTGAAATTTGTCTTGAAACAATAGACCAATAAAATATGTTGGAACAATTCCATAAATCTTCCCAAACACCAAATTCTATTGGGATTAAGGAATGAGAGGAAAACAAAACAGAAAAATACTAACACAGAGTCCTTAGCTTCAGTACATTTATATATTAAGATAAACAAAGCAAACATATCACTTCATTAATTCATCAACAGTGTTTTACTGTTTTAGAAAATATTGTGGCAGCAGTAAAAACAAAATAGAACAACCCTGTTAAAAATCACTACCAGCAGGTCCCTTGGATGGCTCAGTTGGTTGAGTGACCAAGTCTTTATCTTGGCTCAGGATCTCACCATTCATGAGTTCGAGCCTTGCATCAGGTTCTGTGCTGACAGCACGGAGCCTGCTTGGGACTCTCTCTCTCCCTTTCTTTCTGCCCCTCCCTGGCTCTCTCTCTCTCTCTCTCTCTCTCTCTCTCTCTCTCTGTCTCAAAAATAAGTAAAAATAAACTTAAAAAAAATCACTACCATCATGAGTACTGCGGAAGATATACAATACAGAAATGAATAAAACAACGTCAGATAGTGCCAACTGTGATGAAGAATGACAGAGGAGATAGAGAATGGTAGTAGGAGAGGAGCTTCTAATTTAAAACATGGTAATTAGGGGAGACTAAGATAAGGTCATTAATGTTATGCAAGGTGGCAAGTGTCAATTTCCACTAAATAACTAATACTTGCTACATGATACCTGAGAATCTACATAGATATATAATAAGCATGGATACACATATAGAAAAACCAAAAATATCTATATTCAAATCCAAAAGAAGGAATGACTACTCTAGGTTGGGAGATGTAAGAGTAGGCTTTAAAAATAAGGTGGAATTTGAGATACAGCAGATGTCGACATACAGAAGACAGAGAAGACAAAAGGCATTCTAGGTTCATGTGAACTAAAACTCAAGATAGTGGAAACTGTAGTCACATGCGGTGAACTTGGAGAAGTTTGTGTGGTTCTAACCTAAGAACACATGGACAGCAATGACAGAAAGTAAGGGGAAAGTACAGACTAGAGCCAGGTTTGGAGAGCCTTTAATGACCCTAAGGTGTTAGGTTCGTCCAGGGGTTGGGTTTATACGGGCAACTTATATGATGAGAGGCCTCATTCCATGTGATCTGATAAAACGTACTGGATAAAGTGAAATCGGGAACTCAAATTCAGGTTCAAAAATACTATACTTAAGAGCAAGAAGAAATTTACTGCAGTTTATGATGACCTTGTTTAACACCCTATCACATCATCAGTTATTCCAAATCTTTGCCATTATCCCCAATGCCATCATCACTAATCCCTGTCAGCAGATGACTTCCTTATAATGTCATCAGGAAAAGTAAGGTCACTGTGCTTGGTGTCTCTTCACTTTGCACCCTTCCTCTATACGCTCATCTGTATCCAGATCCACACTCCTCTCCAGATCCTCTGCTCCTTAATTCTTCAGTACAGATTCATCAGACACATACTAATGCACCAAGCACTGTGCTATTAAGTGAACCAACAATTTGGTGAGACTGAATTACATGAAAAGGATGGAGGGATTATGAGACTACATCCTTTACATCTTTTGTTTCCCCCCCCCCCCCCTTATACATCAGTCCATTATGGCAGGTTATTTACTTGTGGAATTTCCAACTTGTACAACTTTTCAAATACGTACTTATAAAAACTGACAGTCTACACATTCTAAAATTTACACTAGGAAAACAACTTACTTTATATCAACCTGTGGGGACAATAACTGAAGTCTTGTGTATGCAAACATCCAAGCATAGCTCACAGCTGTACAGCAGTGTTTGGGAAGGTTTTCTTGCTTTAAAAAACTGGAGAGACTTATAATCCATGGGTCTTGGCCTTGGGTCACATGTGCAAATACCCATATGTGTGATGGGCTGATCACATCAAACTGGTGGCTGATAGGAGAAGAGTTCCATTCTGCTAATGTCTGTAAATCTATCGAGCTAGGGCAATACAGCAAAGTAGTCTGCGTAGAGAAAACAGCAAAGGATTATCGCACATTTCTGTAAGTTTCAGAGTTTTGCCATATGGATTGCATTAAACTCTAAGTGGCCTCTTGGTAGTTTCTAGAACAGAGGTAATAATGAGGTCCAAGAAAGGTTTAAGGGAGTAGTGAATTCCTGAAATTGCATATAAAGTTTTTTTGTGTGTACGTGTGTACATGGGTTTTTCTGGAGAAAGATTCCAGAGGTTTTATTAGTCTCAAAAGGATCTATGAACCAAAAAGGTGAAGAACCACAACTTACATAATTCATATATGAATAATCAACTTTCATGGGCATACGAAAACTAAGAGGGAACTGAAAAATGGACCATTAACTTTATGCTGACATGCCCTATATATGCACAGGCAGAAGAGACAGGAAAACAGACTCCTCTCCAGAGGTACATATTCTTAAATATTTGTTCAATGATAATTCCAAGCTATTATACTGAAGAGATAAAGATTTACCTTCAGAGCAACTTATGTGTCATTCAAACAACAACAAAGACACAACAAAGTCTTAAACTGAACAGAGGTCCAATTCACTCTATCATTCAACAGATATTTACAAAAATACCCATTATAAGCCAGGCATGGCTTTAGGCATGAGAAGAGTCATTCATTATTCTTTTTGTTGGCATAAATCGTAGTTAATAATCTAAAGCAGAATTCTTTAAACTGAAAAGATTTATAATTGATCTCTTAGGTTTACAAAATTGTATTACTATCTCCCTTGGTTATACATTAAGTTGTGAATTATAAGAGCTAAGTGTTACACTCAAAGCCCAGAAACCTTGTCCATGTGTTCCAAACAGGAACAAAAAAGAAACTTCAAGTAGTAAAGTTTGATGGTTATTTTTATGTCCATCTTGAAATCTTAACGTAAGACCTTTGTAAAAAAAAAAAAAAAAAAAAAAAAAAAAAAATCAAGTCCAGCTAAGAAAGTTTAGTTGCATTTGCTAACAAAGTGTTTTTCTCCATCTTAATGAGTCAAATTAATTATAACTTGGGCATAAAATACTCTTCAATGCATTATATTTGTAAAGGAAATTCACGTATGCATGTATGTATGTCTAAAGTTCCAAGGCAAGACTGAATAGCATGAAATCATGACAGTTACCTGATCAGCTCCAGTGAGGTGTATGAAGCTCTCAAGAATGGATGGGCTTAGCCTGTCCATCACATCTATGGCTAATTCATCATCACCCTATAAAAAAGTGAGCACATGTCTAAAAATATTTAGGAATGATTAAGAAAAGCCAAACCTAAGAAAACATAAAAAAACTGCACATCAGCACTATTTGTTACAAATGGAATTGAAGGCAGCTGAGTTAGTTTAGACCAGGTCAAAAAGCCTTTGTTACTTTGTTATAAGTTAAGTTATGCCTGCATGGCAGCAACAGAATGAACAAAAGAATAGTTTTTATGTACTTTCATTAGATAATTAAATGATATACCTAAATCTTACCTTAGGTATTTCCAAAAGTGCAAACAAAGCCCGTATTTCTCTAAGGACACTGACAGCTAATCTCCTAGTCGCAGGTCGACTGCTACAGAGAATGACAAGTGCAAACCCTTCGACCACATGGAATACGTTGGAATACGGGCTCCTTTCCAGAGGAGGGGGATGAGAAGCTCCATTAGCCACACCATGCTTGAAAAATAAAAAGAAGTTAAAAATCAAACAAAAGAGTATGTGTAGACATTCCAGTATAACCATTAATTAAAGAATAAACCAAATTATATACATTATAGCTATAGATCTGCCTCAGCTCAAGTAACTTAAATAATATTTAATTCACAAAAAATGTAACACCGCAGGGGCACCTGGGTGGCTCAGTCGGTTGAGCTTTCGACTTCAGCTCAGGTGATGATCTCGTGGTTTGGTTCATGAGCTTGGGCCCCACACTGGGCTCGCTGCTGTTGGTGCAGAGCCCGCTTTGGATCCTCTGTTACCCTCTCTCTGACCCTCCCCTGCTCATCCTCTCTCTTTCTCTCTCAAAAATAAATATTAAAAAAAAAAAAATGTAACAGTGTACACAGAGATAAAAAGCTTTTTAACTGGCAGTCTAAATATGAATTGTGTATGGAGCTTCTGGCATTCTCTGGTTACTTTGTAAACTTGGAGCTGACACTGTTAATCACTCTTGGCCTAACACTTCTATGTGGACAATGAAGGGACTGAATTGGGACAATTTGAACTCGAAGTGTAGACTAGCAGCATGGCATCACCTAGGAGCTTGTTGGAAATAGGGGTTCTTGGGCTTCTCTCCATGCTCACTGAAGGCTGCGAGCTAGATTGATTTAGATGATCCTGCTCTAAAATTCCAAGGTTCTAGGGCAATATGTTATATAAATCAAGAAGCTGAGTACCTTTCATGGTAAAGGAGCAGACAAACCACATATGTGAAGCAGGGACTAGTACCATGGGTAAAACAATCAAATAACTCAAATGGAATACTCCCCCAAATTGTTATATCAGCTTTAAATATACTGGAAACAACCTAAACGTAAGCTAGAATTGCCTCTACTCTCTGTGTTCATTCAGAACCAACTGTTACGAAAGGAAGAGGGTTGGAAAGGTTGGACACACGAACACTATATTTAACATCTGAACTGCAGGGAGGTTTAGTTTAGGGATTATAAGACTTCGAAAGCAAACAAAACCGATCAAATGTTTAGTTTGCAAGAAATCAATAGCTATTAACATGACTGTTGGTCAGTTACCACTGACCACATACAAAGGGACAAAACAAAAGACTCTGGTACCTGGGAGTCCTGGTTTTTGTTGTGCATTTGGGTTGCCTGTTTCCACTGATTTATTAATTGTACCAACATCTTTACAGCATTATCAAGAAGCGTGGGATGGACATCAGTCACTTCACGAACAATAAAATAAACAAATCCTGAAAGAACATCCTCCCGCCAATCTGGAAAATCAAGCATTAGTGCCTGCAGGGTATTGAAAGCCAGAGCACGTAGTTCTTCATCCATATGAATTGTGAGCCTACCAAGAACAAAATTCCATTAGCAAACCTCAGAACCTTCCACGTAGTTTCATCATCTAAAACCTAAAACTAAGAACTTAAAAAAAGATGTCCTCCTCCGTGGTTTGTAAGGAGTATGAGGATGGGAACCAATGTTCCCTTTTTGTGTATATTCACCCTTAGGTTATTCTCGTGTTTAAATTCACATATGAAACTATTAATATTGGTGTTTTTAAAAAACTTCAGGAAAGTTTGATCATAACGAAAATGCACTTGAAAAAATACAGATCAGCATATCAGAATTACATTTTAAAAATTCTTTAATCCTTAAAATGCTGTTTTCTTGTAGTCAAAAATTATATCTGCTCATATAATATCTAAGCATTATTTCACATTTATGTAGTCCTTTACTATCACTGGAAAGAACATGATTTGTCTCTGTCCTTTTCATGCTGCTGAGGTTACAGTTAAACTATAAGATGGCCGATTGTGAACAAGAAAATAGAATAAACCCAGATGAAATCAAGTTAACGGAGATAATTCTTGAAGGTGAGCATGAGAGTAAATTTGCAGTAATATAAATGGAATGCACCTGAGGGGAAAAAGGTTGATCTAACACGGAAGTCCCTAAAGGGAGTTTAAATCTAAGCAAATTAGAGAAGAGGCTGTATAAAATTACCTTTTAGAGATACCAAAACAATCGGAGGACATGAACATAATATAAGCTAATGGGTTTTACCAGAACATAAAGAGAACGATCAATAAGAAAACCATAAAAGATGGCCCCAGTAGTGAAGCTACCAATATGTAATAGTCTGTGGGCAGGAGTTTCTGATTTGGGGCTGAACAGGATTACTTTAGCGACTGACCATCAAAACACATGCATCAGTGTTGGAAACAGCTTGAACGAGTAAGGTTAATAGGTGATATTAAGCATGTGCCACAACTACATGCTTAGGAAGCTGCGAGGGTGGAGTCATCCTCACGGACAGAGGAGGAAAGCCGTGGGCTTTAGGTGGAAGGAGATGTCACAGTCTTCACCCTGCTGAACTCAATTCTGGTCTTCACTAAGCCAACCTTCAACCAGCAATGAGACCGAAGAGAAAACTTACTACAGCTAGCAGACTTCAGCAGCCCGTCAGAGCCATCACAGGGGATCAGATTAAGGATCTCTAGCCCAGCGTTCTGTCTCTGATAGCGGCACCAAGGGAGGTACTGTGGAGGCACAGTGACTGTCTCCACGATGCTGACTTTAAAGGTTATTTCAACATCCCTTAAATCTTCATGCCCATCTTACACCTATCTGTGTAACTCATGCTATACACGTATGAGTTCACCACTGTGTAGAGAACAACAGGGTGGCCTGGCTAATTTAAGGCAGAAGAATTAACTTTCCTTAGACATAGCATACAGGTCTACAAATGCATCTTTGTTTTGCTTACTTGCTTTAAAAACAAACAAAAACAAGATTTAGACATTGCAATTCCAAATGATCAGAATGGGGGACAAAAGAGAGCAGAACGCAGAATCTTCCTTTCTGCTGAAGTAAGCTAATTAGTTAATTAATATCACAGGAAAAGGATGCAAAGTAAATCAAGTTGCAAAGCTGTCATTTACTGTTCAGATATTTGCTCCCTTCACCAGGCTCCTTCCATCCCTGACCCTTGCAGAGGGAGTTTCATTTTGGCGGGGGATACGGGACCATTAAGCCACAAATGTGCAGGCGAGTTAAATTAGGGCGAGTAGAAAGAGTGCAACTGAGTGAGAGCTGTTTACTGTTTTCCCAAGAATAACATTACAAATCATTACACCTCTTTTCCTTCCCTAACGCAACTTTGCAACTCTTTAATTCACAGCAAAAAATTAAGACAGTGCAAAGGGATGAATTTATCTCATGGTGTAAAATCTCCAAGTAACTCCTTTTCTCTCCTCGTCATCCTGAATAGAGACAAATGCCATTCTGTATGTCGATGGCAACCTACAAAGGTTGAGGACAGGATAGTGATGGCTGTGTGCGGTGCTAGGTGTTTTCGCAGAGGAGGTCAAAGGGGTTGCTAGAGAAGTCTATTAACTGTTCACGGCGAATTTAACTTAAGTCCGTGTTAAGTGCTTGGCAGGGAGTAAACATCTTTCAGTACAGTCAAGTATCACTGCTCTGTGACAGTCATTACACCTGGCTTTTCATTTAGAGTGGGGGCAAGCAGACCATGGCTCAAGGGCCAGAATGTATGAGGCACCATGGGAACACGGTCACACCCCCTCCTTTCCATGAGGTCCATGGCTGTTTTTGCCCTGCACTGCAGAGAGGAGCAGCTGTGATGCTGACCATATGACCTGCAAATCCTAAAATACTCACTATGTCATCCTTACAGAAGCAGCTTGCTGACCCCTTACCTACGGAATCCCTACGTACATCAACAAAGCAGCTTCCAACAAGCCTTCCCCTCAACTTAGAATTAGCTTTGGAAGCAAGTATTTACATTTGGTTGTCATGTTATTTCTTACTCTATAAAGCTATGACAAACCCAACAGAGGAAACAGAAGCAAAAACTTGAACCCTGCGGGCTCCACAATAGGAAAAATAAGTGAAAACGAGCTCTAGAAATGGCTTCAAGAGTTAACACGGCAGTTAACTGCCTAATGGGCATCACCACACATCTATTCAGGA
The DNA here is from genome assembly GCF_014898765.1 of Herpailurus yagouaroundi. Classification (NCBI taxonomy): domain Eukaryota; kingdom Metazoa; phylum Chordata; class Mammalia; order Carnivora; family Felidae; genus Herpailurus; species Herpailurus yagouaroundi. Next base: position 127,457,764 of record NW_024412376.1, on the reverse strand, counting down.
ATAACATGTTATCGAAATCCTAAGAAACACACTAGAAGGAAAGATAGGAAGTCGAAAAGTAGGATTTGTAGAGAGGAATCCAAAAGAACTTTAAAAGTTAAAAATGAGTGGGGAGAATGTGTTCACAAAACACAAAAGACACAATGCAAGTTTAGAAAGTGGATCAAGTAAAGTACTGAACGTGTCCTTATTACTCTGTTAGTGACAACAGTAACAGGAGTGTATTCGAAGTTTAAAGGGATTGAAAGAGGTAAAAATTAACATAGCAAAGAGTGATTCTCAGTTACCTTGCTAACAATTCAATGAGGTCAGTTCTGCTCATACCATCAGGAATCAGCCTTGGAATAGCAGCAACACAAGTCCTAAACAAATCAATTTTGGGTTTTCTTTCCCCTCTGAAAAATATACAACAGGATTTAATACGCTTATTACATATGTTAGGCAATGAAAGCAAACTTGGAAAAATAATTACAGAAAGTAGGAGTCCCCTCCCCCTAAAAAAGCTTAATGTATTTACTATAAAAAAGAATTCATACAAACCCAGCAAATAATTATCAGTTTATAAATAGACAAAAGAATAAAGAGATAACAGGAAAGAAAATATAGCTAGCAAGCAAAAAGATTTTCAATAATTAGAAAACTACAGAAATGATTATGTTTAAATAATTAATTGTATTTAAGTAAATTATGTGGAATACAATTATTTTAAATTAAATTAAATTAAATTAATATCTAACCTTGAATAAAGAATATGTAAAAATTTTTTAATGTTTCATTTATTTTTGACAGAGAGAGAGAGAGAGAGAGAGCATGAGCAGGGGAGGGGCAGAGAAACAGGGAGACACAGAATCTGAAGCAGGCTCCAGGCTCTGTCTGAGCTGTCAGCACACAGCCCGACGCGGGGCTTGAACCCACAGACACGAGATCATGACCCGAGCCAAAGTCAGATGCTCAACCCACTGAGCCACCCAGGCGCCCGAATAAAGACTATTTAATTACTAAATCATAATAAGTAACAATGAGATTATTAAATAACCAAGTATTGGTTATTTTAGGAACCTATAAAATTAATTAAAAAAATTTTTTTTGAGAGAGAGAGAGAGAGAGAGACAGAGAGCAAGCAGGGAAGGGGCAGAAGAAGAGAGAGAGAGAATCTTGGCAGGCTCTGCGCTCAGCGTGGAGCCCAGGGTGGGGCTCTGCTTCACGACCAGGAGATCATGATCTGAGCCGAAATCGAGTCGGACATTTAACCAACTGAGCCACCCAGGTGCCCCAACAAAAATAATTTTTTTCATTTATTATTATACATTAATGAGGGTCTTAAAAAAGACATTCTCATATTCTATTGTTGGTATTGTCTGTTCTTTTCATTTTATTTTCAGAATACACACACACACACAAATACACCTATTTAAATGTTTACAGAATTAATGTCAATTTTGAAAATCTTGGCTCCTCCAGAGGCTTGATACAATTTATTTCTACTATATTTTCTTCTAGTTATTCAATGATTTTTTAATTTTTACTTTAAATATCTAATCTCTTAACACCCTGGTTTTTGTTTTTATTTTGGTCTATATTTCAAGATGAGGATCTTAGTTTATTTTATCCAAATTGTTCTTAAGGTGGGCTAAAAAATTCTCATGTAGAAAAGAATTTGGACGTTTAACGTACTGGGGTCAGTATTCTTTATAGTGGCAAAAGACTTGCTACCTACTCTTAGAGATTTTATATAGTCAGTGTTCTCTTCAGATGGTTCCAATATGCATGAATTTCAGTTCCAACGAGTTGATTAAATAATACCAGTTTCCCTGCAAATCACTATGTAAATAAACAGATGTGCATCATAATCCCTGATTGTGTCACTTTTTTTTTTTTTAAGTTTTATTTATTAAAGTAATCTCTACACCCAGCATGGGGCTCGAACTCAAGACCCCGAGACCAAGAATCGTTTGCTCTTCCACCTGAGCCAGCCAGGCACCCCAATCATGTCACTTTTCCCAAGTCTGTTGTGATTGGTCACTGCACATTTGTTACTTGTTCACACAGACAGCAAAGTGTAACTATGTTGCCTCCTGGTCTCCAGCGATAAAACTCAGGTGATACTTTGCAAACGTGGATAATCAAGGGAAGAAACTGGCCAATAAAGACTAAAGTGCAGCAGAGAAAGGAAAAGTGATACCCCTGTGAGTGAAATTCGAATGAAACTTTACAGGAGGTACAGAGGAAAGAGCCGGCAGGGAATGTTAGCAGACTCCATGCACACAGCCAGAGGAGCCCAGGGAGGGCAGACTCATTCACACAGTAAGGAAGTGGTTGTGACGTAGATTTTCCAGAGGAAGTGATGCAGAGGGGGGAAAAAAATGTCAACACTGGAGAAGTTCTCGGAGACATTAGAAGACGCTAGTATACAATAACTGTATATTAGTTAAATTGAGAGATCAAATATCCAGTTTGGTGTTCTAAAACCTGTGATGCGGACATTAATATGGAAAAAAAAAAATGTCCTGCCTTATTACAGGATATGTGGATACTGACTAGCAAATAAAACAAGTTACTGCCATATAATCAATACATCCTCTCGAGGAGAAAGTCCCTAACATCAAGGAAAAAAGATGCCGGACGGCAAGCAGCGACAAGCCTGGTGACCCGGGGGCCTGAGGCCCTGTCTTGAAAACACTACTTCCGTTATTCCCCTCTGTACCTTTTGTTACCAGGAGATTTTCAAGTTTTCTTTTTTGTTTATTGGGGTTCTGGAAATAAGAGTAGGTGTTTGACTTAATAAGACAACTACATCCACACATATCAAGGGTAAGTCAGATTTATCTATCGGTCATGGAATGAGTACAGGGCCTCGTCACTGACAGCTAAACAGATCCAGGATGACTTCTGCTACTTATGCTAGTTTGATAGCACTTTGAAGAATACAACTGAGCAGGCGGAAGGATTTGCTATATCAACACCCGCAGCAGGGAGCAATATGGGACAGCTGCAAAGGAGAGAGTAAGGGAGCAAGCAAGAATCAATCACGTGTGCCCTTTTATGAAAACTGAAATGGCAACGAAGGGAAAGAGCTTCCTACGTACGTAATCATATCTTCAGGCTCCTTATTGGACATCTGCACGCTAGTCATACACATTGGTCTCCCAACTTCTTTGTCCAAATGTCTGAGAATGCTATCTAATGCTTTTCTCACTTGAGGATAGTACACTGACATTCCTAGAGAGAAAACGTCACGGTTACAAAATGTCAGAAATTAGATAAAGAACAGTCATACTTACTTCCCATAAAAAATAAAAGCCTATCTTTAAATGGCATCAGCTTATTGGTCTCACCAAGGAAAGGAATTTCAACTGTGATACACTCTTCTCCCTAACGATCATCGTTAGTGTACTGGACAGAATATATAAAACTTAAGCACGGAACTAAAATTACTTTGAAGGAAGTACAAAAGGCAGTGAACAGTATCATGTAAGAAAATAAAGGCCAAACTGGAAGACTCTTCATATGAAAACTCAGAGGTATTATCAAACCTGTATTCATTTTTCTATCACTCTCTACTGGAATAACCACACTAGACAAATATATTCATTTTAGATTTGATCATAAATGTTTCCAAAGGAATATTAAATTGTATCACAAAGCAAATTGTCTGGCTGAGTTAACACCAACCTATGACTTTTGCTTCCTCGTCCGTCAACGTTTTATTGAGAAAAATTTTCTTTACACGGAGAGTGTTTCCTGAGGGAAGGATGACCCCTGTTGTTGGCATCGGTGGCTCTCCGTCCTTCTGCTGCAAACTGTCTGCTATTACAAGGAAGACTCTCAGGCCTATGTTCATTCTCTTCAGGAAAAAAAAGTTTCAGAATGAAATCAGAAGGTCAGAAAATATCCTTTTTTCTTGTTAAAAACACCTCGTCAATTAACACGGGAGGGGGGGGCCAGGAAGGCGCGGGAGGACAACCAACCTTTCTGCTCAACATTGTTTAACTAGTTGAGGCATCACAATTTGTTTTACTATCAAATTCCCAAATGCCGTCCCTTCACTTGAGGTCAACTGGCTCTCCTATTCTCTATAAAGCTTATTTCAAACCTCTTCCTGCCTGCCTGCCTGCCTGCCTGCCTGCCTTCCTTCCTTCCTTCCTTCCTTCCTCAGCAGTCCTACCCTCCTACCATCCCCTTCCCCTCTCTAGGCGGATGACAGATCTCCTACTTCACAGAAAGAAAAAAAACCATCAACTGTCCTCAGTCTCTCACTATGGTAACTAACACCTCTTCTCCCTCTCCTTTGATCTTATGACAGTCTTAGGGGGCACTGGGCTTCCTGGTTGTTAGAATTCCATTTGCTCTTGCTTTCCGGGGAATGGGAATGGTACACCACCAATGACCCCTTCTCTTGCTTGTGTCTTCAACATTTCCTTTCCACCGGGGACATTCTGTTACCTGCTGTTCGCTATGCTCATCTTAATGAAGCAAGTCCCCCCCCCCCCCCCAGGGGGTTTCCTGAGGCAACTCTCACTTATCAGTGACAATTCTGCTCAAAAGAGTGGTCGGTTTGCCTGCAGCCTGTTTGACTTTTCAGCAGCACAGGACTGTCAACTATTCCTTCTCTTCCTGAAACACTTCCTTCCTCTGATTCATCTGTGCCATGGCTGGCTGAGTCATCTCTGCTGGCACTTCAGGTTTGGCCTCCTTTAGCCGCAGGGCCAATGTTAGACTGCTTCAAGACGAGGTCTTCGGCTACCGTCTCCTCTCCTCATGTTTTCTCTCCCAAAGCAACTTCATGTATCTACATGGCTTCAGTTAGCACCCACACCACATCACCTGTCAATTTTAAGCCTCATTTCTCTGAACTCGGACCCTCAGACCCACTTGACATCTCTACCTGGATGTCAAAAAGATGTCTCAGGTTTGACTCATTCAAGCCAAATGTACTTTCCCCTCAAACAAGGTCCCTTCTCAATGTTTCTTTTCTCAGTTGGCACTCTTCTCTCTCCATCTGCACCACCACTGTCTCCGCCCAAGCTGCCATTTTTTCTGACCTACGCCAGTGGTCTCTAAGGTAGGTGTGTGCATCCCCATGGATGTGCAAGATAGCTCGCTGGAATACAGGAAGACAATAAAACTTTTATTTATGGTTTTTTTTTTAATCTAAATAAGATTAAGATTTTAAACTTTCCTCATCTTTATATACAACATAGTACTGGTGCCCTCCCTCAGTCTAAACATCACATGGTCATGTCACATAGTCACAGAAAACATCTTGAAGAAGTGGGAAAGCTCCATAATGTACTGGGTTTCACAGAAGGACCCACACGTACTCATTCTTTTGGTGTGTTGCAATTTGCTTGTGTTTGATTAAATGGATTAATGGATAATTTTTTTTCTGGCTTTAACTAAACTAGCTCTCGCAAGCTTAAAAAGATTCTGAAGAGAAAATGGAGACTGACAATAATACTAACAGAGTAAGCCCATGGAAAAGAACAACAAAACACAGAACTCCCACTCTTTTACTCCTAGCGTAAGAGCTTCAGTGAGGGAAAAAATTATATTCAGAAATAAATTTATTCAATGGGAGAAGACGTTTTTGAAAATGGATGTTCAAGAAAATCTCATTACATGATTTTGATGCTGGAAACCACATTCAGTATATCATCTATAAAAACACTCATTTCTCATTTCTGCTCACTGTATATACCTAGAAATAATTATTCATGTATCTTAAAAATCCTACAAACGAAAAGCTTCAACAACTTTCCAACTTTTTTGTTAACTACATAAATGTATGTTTTAGGATTTGATTATGAGAAGGACCAGCACAGTAATTTTAAAGAAATAAAGAGATAACCTTTTTATATTCTCCAATGTTACTTGCAAAATCTTTTGAACAATCTAAAAATGTAATGTCTAATGAGTGAGTTAGGGTTTACTAAGTGAATAACAGGGCCACAGAAGTAGGAAATATTTAATATTTAATTCTTTTGCCTTTTTATTTTTATCAATCTCCCTCTGGGGAAAAGGATTTTTGCCCATGTTGTCTCTAACACCTACAACAGTGCCTGACACATTTTTGGTGCTCAATAAATGTAAAGTAAATTATATTTATTTTTAAAAATCTGATACGGATATTAATAAATGAAACCTGAGCTCATGTCACAACCTTAGAAGTCAGCTACGCTGACTCATCTGGAAAACATCCTCCCTTGATAATTTTTCACCCTACTTGAAACTACTGCTAAAATTGAGTTGGCTATCAGAAAGGTGAAATAATTGGTCCTAGATCATCACACTAGTAATTATAAGTAAAGCTTCTAACTAGAGATTTGAGCTTGAGAGTTCTGAGTCCAGAAACTGCTCTAAAAAAAAGTTTAAATAAAAAGATTATGAGATAGGATAATAATTTTTTTACCTCTGGATTAATGGTGAAAGTTTTAGTAGATTTTCCAACACTGAGAAGATCAAATATTATTTCTTTCATTGCAAAATCCAAACGTTCCTAGAAAAAAATAGCAATCAAGACATCTTTATAACTTTCTACTACTATATGTTGGGTACCATGTTAAGAATCATACATATAATGGCACCAGGTTTGTATCCGTAAGATCTAGGTGGACAAAAGAAAAATATGTATGAATTAAGATTTTTAAAAAATGACTATAAATATATTATTTATCAAGTGATTTAATGCCCCAACAAACAGGGTAAACATTTTAAACATTCATTTACCAAAATCATATTCAAAAATCTAAGTGAAGAAATTCCCAGAATGATGGCAAAAGGGAGTCCCGAAACAACAGGCATGCGGCAGGCCTAGCGAGCGGTGAGTTCACACAGGGACGGTAAGAATAGGTCTCCAGGAAGGAAATCTCCAAGGAAAAAGAAGATCAGTAAGATTAGCTGATGTCTGAGAGGAGTTACATAGTTTTCATGGAGTGTTGGTATCAGGTGATTAATCCAAGGGGGCGGACAAGATGCGAGGGCAAGAGAAAGGAAAGAGATGTGAGCCAATGGCAAAAGTTTTGTAAATACTAGATCTTTTTCTTTTTTAATGTTTGTTTGTTTATTTATTTATTTATTTATTTATTTATTTATTTTGAGATTTTGAGAGAGAGAGAGAGAGAGAGAGAGAGAGAGAGAGGAGGAAGGACAGAGAGAGAGATGGAGGGAGAGAATCCCAAGCATGCTGTCAGCTCAGCCCCCAACATGGGGCTCGAACTCACAAACTGTGAGATCATGACCTGAGCTGAAATCAAGAGTCACATGATCAACCGACTGAGCCACCCAGGCACCCCACTAAACACTAGATCTAAAGCACAGTTTGCTTTCATTCACCTTACCGACACATTTATATCCATCCAATTATCATTAGTTCTGGGCTGCCGTAAATAGAAATGTATTCATTTTGTTTAAATATTCCTTATTTCTTTACTGTTAAAAATAACATTACAGATCATCTAAATTGTCACAGTTTTAGTTCAAAGAGACCACAATGAATATTCTGGAATCAAAGCATTTTCCTTAGCTGATGAAGTAACCTTACCTATGCTTCTTCCAGGGCTGACGTCCCCAAAGGGAATGTGACCAAATGTGACCTGGATCTGCTTGCTCAGCACCTGTTTAATCCCCTTCTAATAAACCTTCCTTTACTAGTAGAGACTAGAAAGCTAAAATTGTATTTCTCAGAATGCCTCAGAGCAGTGGGCTTTAGGATGTGATTTAGACCCTACCAACTGGTATACTCATGTGAGTCTTTGGGAACTGACGTATAGGAGGAAGAGGAGGAGGACAGGAAGGAAGGAATCCTCTACTAGTGGGGACCATGGCAGCAGCAGGATTCTGAAAGAACTGTGATGACTTCCTAATTTGGCAGCTTTTTGTCTGTGGCAAAGGCCACAGCTACCTCGATAGCCCAATTCTGCAATATCCTCTTAGTCATTCATAGTCCTACCAGTGATTCGATTCTGTGAACCATTTATATTCCTTCAAAGCTCCCTTTGGGTTCAACTAGCTACTGTGGATTCTAGTATCTGTACCTAAGAAACTAGATGAATGCATGAGAAAACAATTTGCCAAAAACCTTTGGAGATACTCAGGAAGTAATTAGTCAATGGAGCAACAGCAGGACTGAGAAATACTTCCTTGACCCTTCCTAAATTAAGTGCTCCACCTGTGGGTCCCCTTGAGTTCTGTTATCACGCTTTTAGATGTGTAACAAATTTTAAAACTCCAAATTACTTCAGTTATTGTGAGGTAAGGCACTTACCTGAGCAATGAACTGGATAATCTTCACAAATATATTGAGAGGTGTATCACGAGGAACCACACTACGTGAACCTTTCGGAAAAAGTGCTGACACTATGCTCATAAGACGACTATGAAAAAAAAAAAAAGACTGAGTCACAAAGAGATAATGACATCAACAAACATTCTTCCTATTCTTCATAAGAGGTCAAGAAAATGCATTCTCCTTCTCAAGGTCTTTATAAAATGTTAACTATAATGCCATCAGTGTGATTTTTTTACCAAGATCTTTATAAAATCCATTTTAATGCAAAGGCACTCACCTCTGAGTTACAGTGTTGCTTTCACATTTTATTCTAATTACATAAACCCACAACAATCTATACAAAGATTCCAGTGCAACTCGAGACATTTTAGGATCTTTATTCTGTTCAAAAACAAGAGAGAATAAAAAATAAACTTATTAAACTACTTGCAATCATTTAAGATTAAATACAATCTCTGCCAACAACTAAAAGCCCTTATCCCACTCCTCTCTGTATTCAATCTAAAGCAGGTTTAAATATGTAAATATACGTTCGGTATATAGTAAGTACAGAAAGCTGAGAGGTAATTCTGAGCCATTCCTTTAGTAAAAATATCAGAAGGATATTCATACTTGACAGAACTCCTATCTTATACACACATCAACCTACTTGGCAGTAAACAGTTCACACAATATTGACATCATGATAGAAGGATTCCTTATCTTTGGAGCAATTCACTGCAGTCCAAACTTAGTTAAAACTTAGGCCACCAAAGGTTATTATGGGTACTTGCATTTATGAAATAACGCAAACTATTGCTGAGTGATTATCCTTACAAGAGGGACTACGGAAGAGCAAGGACTCTGAAGTCAGGAATGACTGGCCACACCTCACCTTTGGGGGCACTTTTATACCGCTTGGTACCACAATTTCCTCACCTTTAAAAATGGAGATAAAATGGTACCTACCTCACACATTAAGGAAGTTTTTGTGTGAAAAACACTCGGAACACTGCTGGCACATGTTAAATGCTCCATAAATGTTGTTATACCTTTAAATTTTACTTAGACATTACTCAAATTATTATCATTTAGAATAAGAAAATTATTTCATTTCAATCACAACTTGATCAGCAAACTTTTTCTTCATACCACTTATTATAAAAAGTAAGGTTCTCAGATGACCGGTCATGTAATGAGATTTAATGCTGAATTTTGAAAATGTAGCTCATGATCAACTTTATTAGGAGAAATTCTTTGTGTATGTTGATTGGTTGTAGGATGCATTGACTGTCATAAATCAGCATTCATTTAATTTAGTTTGGGGGATTTCTTATTGTTGAGTAATTATTTTATATACAGCAACAAACAAAACAGAGTTTTAAAATTCTAAGTAATTTAGCCATTCTATTTTACTTTTTCTTGAGAAATAGAAAAATGGACAACTATGTATGATTAAAAGCAATACAAAAAGATAACAAATGACAAGTAAAAGAAACAGCGATCAGAAAATAGAATTTTGCTCATCTATGTGAAGAATTGATATAATGAAGAATGGAATACCAATTATTCTGCTGGTCAGTGTCTCAACATCAGTCCCTACTTCTATTGCCAAATCATAATGATTCCAAATTTCAAATACACTCCCCAAGTAGTCATTAATTACTAACGTAACTAAGGTAACATATAAAGTAGTAAGTAATGTGTGCAGCTTACTGGTAACAACCAAGCTTTTTATAGTACTTTCTTTTCTATCACGTAACTTTTTTTTTCTGTTATTGAAATGCAAGATATCAGGTATCAAAAAATGTTCAATTAGTTTGATGTACATTCCAAATAGTATTTTCACATTAAATTATAGTTTCAAAATACAACTGATACAAATTAATACATGTTATATATTAAAAATATTTAAGTCCAATTCCACATAAAAATGTCTTCATATAAATGGTTAATAAAGTATTTTGGATTATTTTACGTGAAGGGCTGAGATATCTAGAATGAAAAAAAACTTGATTTTCAAACTTTCCAAGATGGACTCCTATGTTTACAAAGCAGACTTATTCTACACTGAACAAAGCCAAGATGAAAAATGATACATCAATTATTGTGTATTCAGCCACTGAAATGCTGTCAAACATGTCTGAATAATAAAAACATCCTAAAATGATCTGAGCCTTACCCAAAGAGTAGATAATTCCCCAGTCACCATTTTGGTATAATACGAATAAGCAGATTGTTACATACATTAGAATCCAATAAACATTTGATATGTCCAGTATGTTCTTTGGCCGCAATCATTTTAATGTATCTTTCCCTTTTTTCTACCATGAACCAAACCCAAAATATTTTGCTTAAAATCCAAACCAACAGGAGACAAGTTTTAAAAAGCCATGCATCAAAAATCATACTTAAAATCTAAGCTGTCTCCTTAATTGCATCGGAAAATGTTTTTTTTTTTTTTAATTTCGTCTATAACAGTGTCACTAATGTAATGTTACTTAAACAACAAATTAAACAGGATATTTTAAAATGGAGGATTTTGGTTAAGAATCAACATTCATGATCACTTGTAGCTCGTAAATTCATCTTCTTGGGATGACATTAATATTAAACATGTACAGTGTCCCTGCTGTGTGCTAGTCTTCTTTTACAAGAGGAGAAGCGGGCTGGAATAAATACATTAGACATGCAATGCAACAATGGGTAAAGAAAAAAAAAAGCCACACTTAAAGGAGATAAAGCAATATTTTACTTTGTAACATCAACACAACTCACCTGGAGTGTTTCTATTTGTTTTCTGATACTGTTGTTAGATGGCATCTAAATAAAGCAATGTGAGACAGCAAACATAAACATGAGACACAGCACATGCATGTTAGATGAAAATAAGCACAAAACAAGACAGCTCTTCACCAAGGCCTCTATTTAGAAGAAATTTGAAATTTCCAAGACAGTGGCCAGAAACACTAAAGGAAAAAAAAAATCCTATAACTTGGGATACATTCTATATAATCCTTAAACTAAGAGAAAATATTTAAATTATTAAGTACCTAAATTTTCCTCTCAAAGCACTGCACTCGAGTTCTAGCAAGTTTGAATTTTTAGAAGAAAATAAGCATGCGCTATAGAAAACAACCTTCAACTTATTTTTATCTGAACTCCACTACTCTTATTATTTCCCCCCCACACCCCCTCTAATTATTCTTCAGAAACCTTACAATCACTTTCCACATAATAACCTCGACTGATAAAAAGATAGGGAAATAGGAAAACTACCAAATTCTGTTTAAGGACAAAAATGACAGATGTGACATCTTCTGTGAATTCAAATGGATGTTTTCTCATGCTATTTATGGGCCGATGGGGCAAAAGCCCATGTTCCGTGGTCACCACCTTCAAATACTGCTATGGTAACTTTTTAAAAAGTGTACAATATTAAAGATTCTATTTATTCTTATGACTCTGGAGAATAATGCCTTTTTTAATACCCCAGAATGACAGCCAGATATTGTCTGAAAATATCTAGTACAGCAAAACTCCTTATAGTCCATTAACAGATAGCAGGTGGATCTCAAAGGGCAAACATTATGGAGCTGAAGAGATCTAGATGCAAACCTATCTCTATCACTTTTTGGCCCCCTGACCGTGGGTTACTTATTTATCTTCTTTCAGCCTCACTTACAGTAAGAATTAAATGAGAGATTGTATTTAAGCATCTAGTATATAGAAGTATTAATAAGAATCAGCTTTAAGAAGTAATAGGTCTAGTAAGTAAAAACTTGTTATGGATTTTTTTGAAATCATGAGGTTTCTTGCATGTCAAAACAGAATCACTTTAGGCCTTTATCTTGAACCAGTTTTTCCTGTGTGTGTGTGTGTGTGTGTGTGTGTGTGTGTGTGTGTGTGTATGTGTTTGATAATAGCTATCTTAATGGATGTGAAGCAGTATCTCCATGTGACTTTGATCTCTATTTCCCTAACAGTTAGTGATGTTGAGCTGCATTTGCTCTTAGATAAGCGTTAAATTGAAAGGAGATGCCTGGTTCAAAATCTAGCAAACACGTCATCTCT
>NW_024412376.1:127434945-127445324 GCF_014898765.1 Herpailurus yagouaroundi | reverse complement strand
TATATATATATATATATATATATATATATATATATCAAATCAATTATATCTGTTGCAACAGATAACTAGCGTCAGGTTTTTTACTGAATACTCCATGCCTTACCTCAACTCTGCAGTGTAGCCACAGTATCTAAAACTTAATAAACAGGAGCCAATTCATAAAATTTCTGCTGAATAGAGCCTTAATGTAAGTTAAGGGTTAATGGCCAAGACAACTATATTCCAAATATTCATGCTAAGGTGGCTCTTATCTCCTTGAGCCTGGCAGAGCGACATTGCCATTAATTAAAATGGACAATATGCCAGAGATATTTAACAGGAGGTAAGGGTTCAAAGAAAACAGCATTTCAAATGAAAGCCTTAAGACAAAAAATAAAAGTTAAGGTGCTGCGAAAGAATTGCAAATATGTTAGGTGGAAACATATATATATATATACAACAATTCCAACAAGCAACAGAAAAGTATGGATTGTCATGAAACAAAGCAACCTTTCAGAAAACACTTAAATGTGAGTCTGAAAATATTTTATTGGAAGTATGGAAAATCATACTACCCAGAAAATTATCAATTCCCCCTTTTAGTACCTGTATCGGTATGAATCATCAAAATGAGGACAGAAAACAGTATAATGTAATTAATTAAATAAAGCTTATTTTCTGGTTGCATGACATAAAGAGTTTAATAAGCTTGATTTGGTCCTGGGAATTTTCATAAATAAGAAAGAGAGTATATCAAGTCTCATCCAAATATGAATAATATCAATGAGTATCTAGGAGAAAAAGAGCCAAAAATGTTTCTCAAAGACTTTTATTTTCTGTATACCTTTTTAAGTAATCAAGGCACTTTTGGGAATGATGTATAAAGTCACGGAAAAGATATATAGGATAATGTTTCCAGTGGATCATTCTCAAAGTGGGAATGAGAAGTCAAATACCACTATTTCTCAAATACCACAGTGAGCTATAGAGTCAGAGAAAAGTCATTTAATCTATCTGTGCCTCGCTTTCATTGTCTTCAAAGTATAAGGTTTCCAGTATTATCCTAACTTAGAGGAATGACAGGAAATAAGATGCCATGTCTGTCATGCTTCTAGAACTTGTAAGCAAATATTTAAATGTACTCATCTAGGCATTAAAACAGTGTTCAAATCAAGCATTTCCATGACATGCAGGTGAGGAATATTCCCATGTCCCGTGTCAGACATTAACTGAGCTCCTATCCACAGAAGAAAAGCGGATCCTGTTAGATCCTGCTAGCAGAGTATCCTGGGAAGATAAAGATCCTTCTATCTCACAGTCTTGTTTACAACACTAAAGAGAGACCGGACGTGGGCGTGCCAAATAGTGTTAGCAACAACTATCCCTTGATTCAAGTCAGAATCATTTCAGGAGATTCTGTATCCCTGTGGATCCAATATCACACTCTTAGGTTTGGCTGGCACACTTTCATCAAATGTGCTTTTAGTGACATTTCATTATCAAGGCTTTGTTCATTTTCAGACTTGAGCCAACATGATTGAATTTTCTCAAAATGAAACACAAAATAATATCCGGAGGATTCTATAAGATTAACACTCTATAACTCTAAGGCATGTTTTTAGCACAAATATTGTTAGATCTAAGATAATATAAACAAACAGCTGTTAAAAATGTACAATTTTGCATTAAGACAAACTAAATTTTCAATCAAAAGTTGATTCATGTCAATATGTGATTCCCCACAGAAAGAATAAAGTACATTTAAGAAAAGCAATGTGACAAAGTATTACTCTTCTAATACACCAGTAATAATGAGGGTTTTATTACATACTGTTCAATATATACGCACAAATGAATACACTACAGTCAGTATCTACAGGTCAGAAATGTGATTATGTCTTACCTTTAAATGTGACAAACAGTTCTGTAGGAAAATATGCCAGTTATTTAAAAAAAACTGTTTCTGACTGACACATAAAAGGCAGGTAATTAGTGGATAAAGAGCCTATAGGAGATAGGGAAAAGAGAATTAACATTTTTCATGAGAAAGCACAGATTTGTAAATCATATCCTCAGAAACAAAGGCAGTTTTCCCATTTGTCTTAAGAAGTACGGTCTCCTAAAGTAACGTAACAAAAAATGATAAGGGGCAAATTTTCTGTAAGAACAACTCCTCGATCTGTCTCATTGCCCTGAGTTGGAGCATGTTTTTATTTTTCCCTAGAGCCACCACTCCCTCAACGAGTACAGTGGTTAGGAACACAAGCCCTGGGATCAAGCACAGACTGGCATCAAAGTTTCAGCTTTTTATGTGCCAGGCACATGACTTCAGGGTGGATATAATTAAGGGCTCCAAGGCTCCCTTTGCTAACACACGGACTGGAGAATGATAGACGGGGCTGGGAGGTTTAAAGTAAAACAATGCAAATGTAATTAGTTCAATGCCTGGCACAATAAGTGTTTATTCATTATTAGATCTCTATCTTAAGTGGTCAAGTATTTGTCTAATTCTCCACACTTTCTCCAAGCTGCATAAAAATTTACAGCAAACTCCTTCAAAGTTACATGGAGTGGGTGGTTAAATCTCTGAATAGAAATGATGTCATTAGATAGACAATGGTTCCTAAGTAATCTAATACTTCTGAGTGCAATAATAATGTAAAATAAAGAAATTTATGGTTTAATAGGAGTATATGCAAGCTTCCACATAGTATAATGCATAACTTAAAGCACCTGTCAAGATAGGTAAATACCTAGAATAAAGTCTGAATAACCTATCAAATGTAGAGCCAGTAAAATTAAGAACAGAATGTTTTAAAAAGAGCAAGAAAAATGTATAAAATTTGCCCTTATGTTGCGTTTTGGAAATTTTACAATGTCAATTCTTACAATTCTTTTCAATCTCCCCTCAATTCAGCAATCAATTACTACAACTCCTAATTAAATATGTAAAGGTTTGAAATGCTTTTCAATACCAATGAATGCTTCTTCCTGGAGCTCAGTTCAAAAGTAGTCTGATAAAGCATCTCCACAAAATTTTTCAAACAGGGAACATTCACTTCATTTTTAACAGCCTAGGTAAAAAGATAATACAAAAACAAAGAAAATGGTCACAAATATTAAACTGTACAGAAATTACGAGAACTTTCTCTAAGGTGTGAAATTAGTGACTCCCTCACCGAGTATCTCACTAAAGTACTAGAAACTGCCAAACGACCAACTGTCAAGTCGCTGAGATAAAGGTGGTCCCTGTTCTGAGAAAACACAAGCAAGTGAACAGGCAATGAGTATGTGATACAACCAACAGATGCTGCAAGAGGAAATTCTCTGTGCTCTGGGCACCTTCACAAGGGGCCCCGACAGAAAAACTCCATAAGGAAGTAACACCAAAGCTGAATCCAGCATCCCTTCCCTGATACAAAGCAGTAAATCCCAGGTAACCTCTCCAGCCTTGTCCTCCACACTCTGCCTTCCTGCACTGGGATCCAGCAGCACCAGCTAGCTTTCTTGCTGTTTCTAGAACAGATCATGCATGTTTGTGCTTTAGGGAGTCTACAGTGGTTCCTTGTGCCCAAGAAGTCTTCCCTCAGATACAGCATGCCTTTTCCCTCGTTCCTTTAGCTTCTGCTCAGTCATCTCCATCTCCTTCGAGGGGGTGGTCTCAGCTGATCACAGTATTCAAAATTTCAACTCCCTTACCCCTTCAGCAATCCCTACCCCCCTATCTTACTGTACATCTCTCCACAGTACTTATCACCATCCACCTACTAGATATTTTACATACTAGTTTACTAGCTGTTTTCTGCACTAGAAATAGCTCTACAAGAGCAAGGTGTCTTTCCTACCTTGACCATTCTTGCATTCCCTATGCACAGACGAGGCTCTGATACAAAGAAAGCATTCAATACATGTGATGAGTGAATAAGTAGAGTCCAACCAGGCAAAGTGGGGAGGGAGGTTATTAAAGAGGCAAGAATGTTCCAGACAGAATGAGTGCTATATGCAGCAGTGGGTGTTATGGATTGAAATGTCACCTCCCCCACACCCCAAATTCAGGTATTGAAATCCTAACCCAGCGTACCTCACCATGTGACCTTATTTGGAAAAGGCAGGTGTCATTTGGTCATTGCAGATGTAATTGGTTAAGTTAGGATAAAGTCATATTGGGGTGAGGGGACCCTACTCCAACATGATGGGTATCCTTTAAAAAAAAAAACAGGCAATTTGGACAAAGACGTACACAAGGAGAACACCATGCAAAAATGAAGGCAGAGCTCAGGTGCTGATTCTATAAGCCAAGGAATGCCAAAGATATCAGAAACTAGGTGAGAGGCACAGAACAGATGCTTCCTCACAGCCCTCAGAAGGAATCAACCCACAAACACCTTGGTCTCACCGTAACTGTGAGACAATAATTTTTGTTATTTGAGCCACCTAGTTTGAGGCACTTTATGAGGGCTGCCTTAGCAAACAAACTACAAACACAAACACGGCATAAAAGAAGAATCAGGTAACACAATACTCATGGACCGCAAGGACCGTCAAGGGTCTTTCCTCCTACAACCTGCTCCTTTTGATTAATTACCTTAAAAATACAACCTAATCCCAGTTAGGTATCTGGCAAAAACAGATTTTCAGACAAGGGGGAAGCACAAATGACAATGTGGGATAGAGAAGCAGCAACCCAAACCACTTCTAGAAAAAGAAATTGAAATACATGCACTAATGAAAATAGACTAAAACCTGATGGTTTGATAAATGATAGGTTTATTTTATCAAAAAAATAATAAAAATAAAATAAAAACCCCAGACTTGGCTGAAACCTGGGGTGGGGGGCTATCTGGCTCACACTACCTACTGAGCTCTATTCATGACTTTTGTTTGTACCCATTAAAAAAGAATCTTCAAATTTTTTTTTTTTAAATCCTCAAACATTTAACTGTAAGTAAATACTCAAGACAGGTAAAAAAAAAAAAATCATGCCAATCACGGTCATTAATATTTTCAAACTTTCACTTTGCTTCCAGTTCCCTGTCTACCTTTTCTTTTTTTTCTTCTAAGACTTTAAAACTTCATTTTATTTTATTTTTTAAAATGTTTATTTATTTATTTTTGAGAGAGAGAGCGTGCGAGTGAGCACAGGGGAGAGGCAGAGAGAGAGGAAGACAGAGAATCCCAAGCACAGAGAATCTCTGTGCTGTCAGAGCGAGGCCCCATGCAGGGCTCCAACACATGAAACGTGAGATCATAACCTGAGCCGATATCAAGAGTCTGACGCTCAACCGAGCCAACCAGGCACCCCTCCCTGTCCACCTTTTTTTAAAGTTTATTTATTTATTTGAGAGAGACAGAGATAGGGTGAGTGGGGGAGGGGCAGACAGAGGGGGAGAGAAAGAATCCTAAGCAGGCTCCAAGCCGCCAGCTGTGCAGAGCCCGCTGTGGGACTCAAACTCACGAAACCGGGAGATCATAACCTGAGCCAAAAACCAAGAGTCAGACCCTCAACCAAATGAGCCACCTAGGTGTCCCCAAAATATATTTTTAAGATACATAAAAATATATCTCTAAAACTCAATCAGAATACAAACAACTCCATATTAAAAAATAAGAAAAGATTTCAACACACATTTTGCCAAAGAAAACATATGGACAGCAAATACAGGACGCTCAAAATCATTGGTCATTAGGGAAATGCAAATTTTAAAACCCCAGTGAGACACCACAACACAACTAGCAGAATGGCTAAAACTAAACAAACTGGCCAAAGAAGTGTTGGTGAGGATGTGGAGGAACTAGAACTCTCACATCCGGCTCCTTGGAATACAAAACGATGCAACAACTTTGGAACGTTGTATGACAATTTCTTTAACAATCAAACATATAGCTACCATTTGGTCCACCAATTCCATCCCTAGATATTTACCCAAAGTAAATAAAAGCATATGTCCCATACATAGACTTGGACATAAATGTTCACAGCGGCTTTATATCTAACAGCCCAAAACTGGAACAAATGGATCCAAAACAGATGACCACAACCAAACTGTGGTGTTATCTATACTGTGGTATGTCTATGCAATGAAATACTATGCAACGATGAGAAAGGAAAAACCTACTGATACATTCCACAACATAGTTGGAACTCAAAATAATTATGCAGAGTAAAAGAAGCCAAAAAATGGCTTTGTACTATAAAACTCCATTAATATAAAATTCTAGGAAAACCAAAACTAATGTAGAGTGACAGAAAGAAGATGAATAGTTGCACTACCCAAAGGTGAGGTGAGTGGTGGTGGGGGGTGGGGGGGTGGATTAAAAAGGAAAATAAGGAGGGGCGCCTGGGTGGCGCAGTCGGTTAAGCGTCCGACTTCAGCCAGGTCATGATCTCACGGTCCATGAGTTCGAGCCCCGCGTCGGGCTCTGGGCTGATGGCTCAGAGCCTGGAGCCTGTTTCCGATTCTGTGTCTCCCTCTCTCTCTGCCCCTTCCCCGTTCATGCTCTGTCTCTCTCTGTCCCAAAAATAAATAAACGTTGAAAAAAAAAAATTAAAAAAAAAAAAAAAAAAAAAAAAAAATAAAGTTCCAATAATTAAAAAAAATTAAAAAAAAAAAAAAAAAAAGAAAATAAGGAAACTTCTAGGGTGTGACAGATATGTACATTATCCTGATTATGGTGATGGTTTCCCATGTGCATACACATGTCAAATTATATACTTTAAATATGCATACTGTATGTCAATTTTACTTCAAGTTTAAAATGAAATGATGATATATATAATATATATATACATGAAAAGAATATCATTTATGCAGCAATATGTAGTATACTGAAAGTGAGTTGCATATCACATATCATACAGAACAACTGAAATGGGTAAAAACAAACAAACAAAAACCCCAGGAAACAAACCTAGCATCTAAGTATTAAAAAATCCCTTAATCCTATTTATAGCATGCTGTTACTAGTAACTGCAAAATTATTTTCAAATAACACACTACTTGTATGTCAAGAAAGGCTTCTATAAATCTGCTGCCCTAGAAATTATGTTATATAAATAATATACTTATAATAATCATATTTTCTAAATAATTTGGAATACATATTTTGACAGGTGGGACGAATATCAACAGCAACTACAGAACACTTAAAATCGAGACAGTCCTGTAAATTCCAAGATATATGTTACAGTACAGGCTGTTAAAATGGCCACCATATTGTAAGAAGCAGAAGCCGCGAGTAAATGCAGTATTTTGCACTGAGCTGCTTCAGGCAGCCGTTACCTAGAGGCTGGGTTGCAAATACTCTGCCCTCCATGCAGTCTCTGAATCTTAAGGACCTGGGCCCCTTCTTTTAATTAAAAGGCTAATCAATGCTCTACTGACATTTGGCTAATAACCATTTTCCCCATATCCATATGACATTCAAATTTCCCACATAACAGTCTATGAAATTACCGGAAAGTAAGACTATTTCACGTGGCAACTTCTTCAGTAAAAAGGTACTTTTAACATACAATATAGAAATTAAAATATACTTACAGCAGCTACAGGGATAAGAATCTCCACAAATAAACCAGCAAGTGCATGCTTTATATCTTTATCTTTTACTTCTAAGAAATACTGAGCACATTCCTGGAGGGGCAAAGAGGTATATATTAGGTTTAAGAATTTTTAATATCATGGTAAGTTTGTAAATACTGCGATTTTACCAAAAAGCTAAAGTCAAAACACACTCAAATTTAAAAAGAAAGTAAATTCACACCACTGGCAATTTAACACTGGAACTGAAGAATTACTAACGATGCCATGAAAATATATATATATATATATATATATATATATATATATATATTCCTTTAGTAATATATATATGTTTCCTTTATTAAGTCACGAAGAGCAAGCATAACCACTGTTAGGCTAATTCCAATCACCACAATGGAGAAGGCATATCACCTGCATGAACTGAAATGATGCTTCAAAATCTTCTACAGGATACATTTTTACTCGAAAAAACTTCATTCCCATTATTAAGCTGATGATGCTTTGTACCACATGGGGACTTTGTTCCTTTTGCCGCAGTTCTTTCAATTCTGTCACAAACTTCTTCCTCACAGCCTGAAATCTTTTATATACACGAATACATAAGTGGATAGGAATTCAAAACACTAATGTCCCACATGATACTCAAGGTTGAAATCAAAAGATACTTTACATAAACATTATGTCCTTTCTCTACCCTCATCAAAATTACTAGAAAAGCACAGAGGGAAATAAAGTGATTTGATGTTATTCGAAATCTGCTGTTCCTTTATTTTAAAGTTAGAAGTTCCTTAAGAAGATATAATAAGATGTCTTTATTCCTACAACATCGTCAATACAGCTCCATTACCATTTAATCGTTAATAATCATAGTCAAATCAAATCAAATAATCTACCCCATAAATCAGATAGTGTCTCCAGTTTGTATTCCTTTTTATAAAACCTGTAATTTGAGTTATATGGAGAACGGATTGGAGACTATAAATGTGTTCAAAGACAGGAATCAATCAATTTTAGACTACCATCACTTAAAATTAGTTTCTCCTTATGCTGGAGAAAAACTGAAGGAGAGGAGTGGGGCACACGGTCTCACACAATGTGACTAAGCTCAAGAATCAAAATGCTTTCAAATGTAAGCACCATCCTGGATTCAAATGACCACAACTGGTAAGTCTACTAAGTTTTTTCTCTGCTTACATTGCAAAAAGATACTTACCAGTTTAATAATCAAAAATACTTAATTTCCCCCTTTATTTATTATGAAACAGCTAAAGATTTTACTGTTAATGTTACTGGGGGAAACCAGTTTCTGAAAAGTTAAAATGGGAAATGAAGCATATTTTCTAATCGTTATTGACTACGGAGGGGAAAAAGAAAATTGCGTATTAATGAAATATGGATATATGATAGGAAATATCAGCCATTTCCATTTGAGTCTTGGAGAATATAACACCATTTTCCACGAATATATTCTTTTGCATTTTAAAAAGAAAATATACAATGGATAAAAACCTTCCCATCGCAATAACACTAGAATCCAAGGGTTTTTCTCTTCTATTAAATTTCTCATAATAATGATCAGCCACTACACTCACAGGAAGCAAACATTAACAAGAATTGTACTTGGCTTTTTAGAATTTAGAAAGGGTTTTATCTGATGATTTCAGGACCAAACTCTTCTTAAATGACATCTAAGAAAATCTGAATTGATAATTTTTTACCTTACAAATTTCCCAGTGGCAACAAAGGAAATTCAAACTCTTCCATAGTCTTATGATCAACCACAAGATACTACAGATAAACTTTTTTACTCTTTACTATAATGATGGTTCAAGACAATTCAATGGGTCTAACTCCTAATGAATAACACCTTTATGGAATCATCTAGTATCTTCTCTTTCTTTTTTGGAATCTCTTCTACCTATTCAAAATTCTATTTAGTGCTAAATAAAATGATTAGGAGGAAAACACTGAGATGCCATCTCAGAAGTAAAACCATTCAACTAGAAAGTATTAAAAGTTGTTATTAGCTCTGTAGAGTTCTTAAAAAACAAAATAGGATGTGAAAAAACACTTCTTATAGAATAGTTAGAAATAAATAAGGTAATGTCCTGACTATTCCTGGCACTTTTCTGACTTCCTCAATTCAGACATTTATGGAAAACCCCAAATAAATGAAAACAAGTTGTATACTTAATGTACGGATATTACTTTAAAATCCTCTAAGAAATAGAGCAGCTAAGTAATAAAAAGTGGAGGAGACTGCAAAATAACTATGAAAAAAATTAGATCTAATGCTGTCATTGTCAATTACAATGAAGCATTCTAAAATACAACTGAAATCAGTGATTTAAATACTTACTTTGACTGGGCAAGAACCCCTATCACCTCTGCATATAAATCTGCAATAATATGCACATTCCCAGTGTTGGTTCCTGAATATCTGAAACAACAAGAGAACAAATGTGCTGTTTAATTTTTCTATAAACTCTCTTTTACATAAATCTGAAAGTTTCTCATCAGAGGGTTACAAAGTTTTTTTCTGAAGAGTCATCTGTAGAATAATAAAAACCACACAAATTTTCATCTAGCTCTGAGTTTTACTTGGTCGTGAAATTTAGCCTTCTAATTCTTATAAATCCAATCAACACTTTTAAGAATTATTTTAATAAAATCTTTCCAATGGGGGTGCCTGGCTGGCTCAGTTGGTAAAACAAGAAACTCTTGATCTCAGGGTCATGAATTCAAGCCCCTCATTGGGCATGAAGCCTACTAAAACAGACAAACTTTCCTAGAAGCATTTTGTGGGGATTTTAAAGAAAGAAAGAAAGAAAGAAAGAAAGAAAGAAAGAAAGAAAGAAA
>NW_024412376.1:127429419-127434935 GCF_014898765.1 Herpailurus yagouaroundi | reverse complement strand
AAAGAAAGAAAGAAAGAAAGAAAGAAAGAAAGAAAGAAAGAAAGAAAGAAAGGGAGGGAGGAAGGAAGGGAGGAAGGGAGGAAGGAAGGAAGGAAGAAAGAAAGGAAGAAAGAAAGGAAGAAAGAAAGGAAGAAAGAAAGAAAAAGGAAGATAAATGCTTTGAACTCTAAAAACAAAACAAATGATCAGAGAGAGTTCAAATTATACTTAAACAGTCTAACCCAGGACTAGGAGAAAAGCAACAATCCCAAGTTAGTATTTTACTTACCCTTCCTTATGTTTAAAGTGCTTAAAAGCTAAGTTTAGAACTTCATGAACTAAGGGATCGGGCACAGGATGAACAGGAATCTAGAATGAAAAAATCATAAAACCAGCAAGAGCTAAGTAAATTATAAGTCTTATGAGTGTTCTCCACATTTCAACTAATTAAATCAATAACCAGTTTTCATTTCCATGGTATGATCAATTACTAATTTGTCAATCTGCCCTTTTTCTAAGGATTCTATTATTTTCTCAGAGAATTTAGTTACTCATCTAATTTAATAACCTCTAAATTTAAGAATATTGGCTGTATAATCACAAATCCTTGAACTAGGCCCATAAAGGGGAAAAAGTAGTCGTTATTGCTGATTTACTGTAATTGTCAGGAAATTAAGACACTCACACGTACCTCTCTGCAACACCTATGGGAAAGCAACCTCTGGCTGAGCCAGCCACACATTCCATATATAGTCTGATTTTTCTATCATAAACAGTAGCCAAAATGACACCAACTTTTCCAACAATTTAAAACTATTCATGGCCTTATTAGTATTAGAAAATCGTAATTTAAATATGTTTTTAGTTCTTTAAAAACTATATGCTACTTCCTAATATGTAAACCAAATGAAAATATTTAAAACCAGAAAGTAAAATCCCTGCCCCTTCTCCCATATACAATCACTATTAATAGCTTGATACATATCCTTCCAGATTTTTCCTATCCACACCCACACACCTGATTTTTCTTAAGAAAATGATGCCTCCCCTTTCCATGGCAGTAGTTAGAGCCCCTCCTTTCTTTTCAATGGCCACATAATACTCAGCATATGATGTATTTAATGAGCTTCCTATCGCCTGCCATGTCATTCTAGATTTTCAATAATCAATATGATGTTATAAACATCTTAGACATTTTGGGAATGCAAGCTGGTGCAGCCACTCTGGAAAACAGTATGGAGGTTCCTCAAAAAATCAAAAATAGAACTACCCTACGACCCAGCAATTGCACTACTAGGCATTTATCCACGGGATACAGGTGTGCCGTTTCAAAGGGACACATGCACCCCCATGTTTGTAGCAGCTCAGTCAACAATACCCAAAGTATGGAAAGAGCCCAAATGTCCATCGATGGATGAGTGGATAAAGAAGATGTGGTATACACACACACACACACACACACACACACACACACACACACACACACATGCAATGGAGTATTACTCGGCAATCAAAAAGAATGAAATCTTGCCATTTGCAACTACGTGGGTGGAACTGGAGGGTATTATGCTAAGTGACATTAGTCAGAAAAAGACAAATATCATATGACTTCACTCATATGAGGACTTTAAGAGACAAAACAGATGAACATAAGGGAAGGGAAACAAAAATAATATAAAAACGGTGGGGGAAAAAACAGAAGAGACTCATACATATGGAGAACAAACTGAGGGCTACTGGAGGGGTTGTGGGAGGGGGGATGGGCTAAATGGGTAAGGGGATTAAGGAATCTACTCCTGAAATCATTGTTGCACTATATGCTAACTAATTTGGATGTAAATCTAAAAAAAATAAAAAATTAAATAAAAAAAAAAGAAAGAAACAGGATAAAAGTCCCTGTCTTCCAGGGTCTAAAATATAAGGAAGAATTTCCCATTGGTAGTGATTTCTGTTTCTTTTCTCCTCTTACTTATACTTGTAGTTCTCTGACAAGTCTTAAATTTTATTTAATTTCTGATCACATTTTTTTTTTACTGTAACAAATGTTAGAATGTTACCAATCCTGTGTATATTTGATTTTTTTATGGAGAAAGTATTGTAAGCATATAATCATTCATTCATTCCTTTTATTACATACTTTTATAAATATTTAATGCATATATTATGTAAGAAATTATACAGGCTCTGGTATTATAAAAAGTATAGGACACTGGCTCTGTCTCAAAGAGTTTATAATTTAGCTGGGGAGATGTGCTTAAAAGCTAATAATATTTAATGTGCATTGAATCCTGGTATGCAAGTACTGTTATTTTATAAGTATTTTATATGTAATAATTCATTTACTCCCCACAACATTATGAGGTAGGTATTATGATTATCACAGTTTTAATAGACAAATAAATTGAGGTGCAGCAAGATTATATAATTTGCTCCATGACTTACATCCTGTAGGTGGCAGAGCCAGGATTTCGAGACTTAAAACTGGACTCCAAAACAGCTGCCCTAACACATTAGGTACTTTAAAAAATGAACTGTTTAAGGAATGTTTATTGGAGGACCCATCATATGCAAAGCTGTCTGCTAGAAAGTGAAATTTAAATGTGTATAGGATGATTCCCAGTTTCAAGAAATTTACAGTCTTCATATACTTATATATATACATATAACATTATATACATATAACATTAGAATGATTGTTATGGATTAATATCTGAAAAACCCCTAAAATATCACATGACTCCTACAGGAAAAAATGCATTATGAGTCTCAAATAATTTGTGTATGCATTAACTTTAGGAGCACTATATTGCCAGGTGAGAACTGGCTCTATGTTACATATAATTACATAGCAAGCATTTAAAAAATGTTTTAACAATTGGAAAATGTTTTCATATTCTTTTTAGAATATTTTCTTATTTAAAATGTTCACGGAGGGGCGCCTGGGTGGCGCAGTCGGTTAAGCGTCCGACTTCAGCCAGGTCACGATCTCGCGGTCCGGGAGTTCGAGCCCCGCGTCAGGCTCTGGGCTGATGGCTCGAAGCCTGGAGCCTGTTTCCGATTCTGTGTCTCCCTCTCTCTCTGCCCCTCCCCCGTTCATGCTCTGTCTCTCTCTGTCCCAAAAATAAATAAACGTTGAAAAAAAAAATTTTTTTTTTAATAAAAAATAAATAAATAAATAAATAAATAAAATGTTCGCGGATTGTGAAATAAATGATCCTCTGGTGCTGTAAAAAAAAAAAAAAAAAAAAAAATCTTCGACATCTAACTTTATATACTTGTATAGTTCCAAGGGAAAGAGCCCAAAAGGAGGAACTGATGGATCAAAGATTTTAGGGGCACCTGGGTGGCTCAGTGGGCTAAGTATCCAACTTTGGCTCAGATCATGAACTTGCGGTTCATGGGTTTAAGCCCTGCGTCAGGCTCTGTGCTGACAGCTCGGAGCCTGTAGCCTGCTTCTGATTCTGTGTCTCCCTCTCTCTCTGTTCCTCCCCTATTTGCACTCTGTCTCTCCCTCTCTCAAAAATAAAGATTAGAAAAAAAATTTTTTTTTAAGATTATACAAGTCACCGCTGATATATATTCAAGTTCTAAACATTTGTGGATCTGCTTCTGAGCTCACTATTCTATTAATTTTTATATGTCGGTACCAAAATCATACGGTCTCCATTATCAGACTTTATAAATAAGTTTGCTGTCTGATACTGAAAGTCCCCTTTATTCTTCTTCAGAGAGCACTTAGCCACTTTTGGCCCACTGTTCTTCCATATTCAATCTAGAGTCACCCAAGTTACATAAAAACTGTTAGGATTTTTATTGGAGTTGCAATGAATCTATAGATCAATTTGGGGTTAACTGTATTCTTCTTCATTTACATGGAGTATCTTTTCACTTCTTTAAGTTTTCGGCAAGGTTTTATAATTTTCTGTTGTTGCCCTTTGTTGTACTTATTCCTAAGATGATAAACGTATGAAAAGATGCTTAATTAGTAACAAGGATGATGAAAGTACACAAAGTATCATTTTACACCTATTCAGTGGGGGAAAGCCTGACAACACCAAACAGCACAGATAATGTAAATGAATCAGATTTCACAGACATTGCTGGTGTGAGTTTAAATCAATTTTTTACACAGCCTACCATCTAGTGAAGCAGATCAAAGTATGCCACCACAAAATGTAGCACTTCGGCTTGAGAATCATTTTGAGCTGAAGGCAACTGAGAAACAGCAGGTGCAGGAAGAGCTCTCCACCCTCCCCCTTTCTGCCTAAAAGCAGTCTCCCCTCCTCTTTCCTGTACCACAAAAAGAAGAATACTTGGTAAAGAGACAGGTCTGCACAAACTTACTAAAGAGCCCTTATCTTCCATTAGTTTCCCCCACGTATTTTCCTTTTCCCAATTTACCACCCCTAGAAGCCCAAACATTTTTCCTTTGTCTTGTCACTTCACAACGTACTGCGCTTTGTTAAGTTTTGGGGCTTAACCATTCTTTGTGTATTCAACTGTTTCCCTATGAAGGCCTCCATATGCATATGTCATAAACCTTTTCTCCTGATAATCTGACATCTGTCAGTTTAGTCTGCAGGGCTCCAGGAATGAACCTAAGAAGGTGGAGCTCCAACACACTAGCAGTTACACACCTAAGAAAAAAATAATGTATAGCCACACACGTCATGGATTAATTCTAACAACATACTGTTGAGTGAAAATGTTAAGTCCCAGAGGACAATATACGCATGATACAGTTTTTTATGAAGTTCAAAGACAAGAGAAACTTAATATTCAAACATATAGGAAAACATTTTTTTAAAGAGAATAATTAACATAAAAATCAGAAAAATGGGAAGAGGGTAGCCAGGCAATGAACTAGGAGAGATTCACATAATGAGACTTAAATTATAGGTATTGGTGGAGCTCACAGGTAATCAGTATAGTGTAAACAAACACACAGAGGTCAATGATGACAGTGTGTCTGGAGCCAGGATCATGATTTATCACATTCTTGCGCTGGAAGTCCAATTAAAATAAAAAATGCACGGGAATTACACATTTCCTTGAAAGGTTTAACAACCTACGTTATAGAACACTTTGTCAATAGGGTAAAATTGTAATAGAGATTTTAATACTACCAAGACAGCCACAAACTAGACTAGGGCAAAGAAAAGCAGAGAATTCTAATTATTCAGAGATGGTGAGAATGTTCCTTGAGGGTTTGACAAAGGAGAGATTTTTATTTAAAATAAAGATAATTTATTTTTGACAAAGGGAAACCAAGAGTCTATGAGGAAGGAGCTGAATTTAGCCCAGAATAATGATCAGGAGCTAGTTCAAACCTAGTAAATAGGTGAGAAACATTAGAAACAGTAACCACAATTACACTGTAATGAGAGACAAGAAACACAAGAAATCCAGTAAGTAACTATTCATTGACATGGATTCAGCTCAATGAGAAAGGTGACTAAACTCACACAGCACGGAGAATACTAGCACACCATCTATCTATCTATCTATCTATCTATCTATCTATCTATCTATCTATC
>NW_024412376.1:127379574-127429409 GCF_014898765.1 Herpailurus yagouaroundi | reverse complement strand
ATCTATCTATCTATCTATCTATCTATCTATCTATCTATCTATCTATCTGAGAGAACGTGCGCGTGCATGCACACGAGCAGGGGAGAGGGGCAGAGGGAGAGAGAGACAATCTTAAGCAGGGCGTGGAGCCCAATGCAGGGCTCAATCTCATGACCCTGGGATCATGACCTGAGCTGAAATCAAGAGTTGGATGCTCAACCCACTGAGCCACCTGGGTGCCCCTAGCATCACTCTTAAAATACCATGCCAGCAGAGGGATACAGGTAGCTGACACAGCTTTGGAAGGTTCACAGTGAACTTTTAGTCCAGGACGGAAGGCTATAGCTCTATCTTGTCTAAGGGGATTGGTATTTGTTGTTGACCAGAGGAGAATCAGAGCATTCATTGCAGATTTCCTAGAAATTGGGACTGTCCTGAAGGACTGAGTCTGGAATCGAATTTGAAGAAAATGCACTCCATCACAAAATCAAATAGGGATTAAGTGAAGAAGCAGCTGTAATCCAAACTCAACCTTTCTTAGTTTTCAATGAACCTTTTATTTATTTTTATTTATTTTATTTATTTATTTTTTAATGTTTTTATTTATTTTTGAGACAGAGAGAGACAGAGCATGAGCAGGGGAGGGGCAGAGAGAGAGGGAGACACAGAATTTGAAACAGACTCCAGGCTCCGAGCTGTCAGCACAGAGCCTGACGCAGGGCTCGAACTCACGGACTGTAAGATCATGACCTGAGCCGAAGTCGGAAGCCCAACCGACCAAGCCACCCAGGCACCCCTCAATGAACCTTTTAAAAATAGTAGCCTTATGATACAGGAGAGAAGTTTACTCGTCTGTTGGTGGAAGCTGAGATTTGAACATCCCACGTTAATACCGCGCAGAAACTGAATTTATTCTACATAGTAAGGTTCAAGAATTTAGACTCTAGGGGCTCCTGGGTGGTTCAGTCAGTTAAACATCCAACTTTGGCTCAGCTCATGATCTCACAATCCGTGAGTTTGAGCCCTGCGTTGTGCTCTGTGCTGACATCTCGGAGTTTGGGGCCTATTTTGGATTCTGTGTCTCCCTCTCTCTGCCCCTCCCCCACTCAGGCTCTGTCTCTCTTGCTCTCAAAAATAAATAAAACATAAAAACAAAATTAAAAAAAAAAAAGAATTCAGACTCTACAAGAACAATCTTAACCTTTGTCCCACAATGGAAGACTAAATTTTAAACCCATAATTTCTTTAAGCAGAGATACTTAACTAGGAATTTTATGAATGTTTAATTATAAGAAGCTTTTAAATCTTTTAGAGGCAAACACATCACCATAAAAGTGTAACAATCATGTCTCATTGATAAAGGAATTTCAGAATACTGGCTCATCAATTAAGTAGAGGCACGACAATCTTTTACTTGGTAGTCGGAATACCTCTTTTTAGGAAAACACTATTATCTCGTATTAAGAAGAAACTGAAAACAGTATTCCCCAAGTGCTCCTTACATCCACACCAAGCTGACGAACTTCTTGTAAGTAAACTTGTAAGTAAAAAAAAAAGTTTGTAAGTAATCAAACCTTTATACAATAAACTTTTTTTCATTAAAAATACAGAAAGATAAGTGATAAAAGTATAGAAAGACCATGGATTTTGGTTTGGTTTAATGAAACCAATGCTTCTCTTTTTACTGGTTATGTAACCACGAGGAAGTTTCCACTTTCCCCATCTGTAAATGTACGCAAAAGATTGGAACCCTACCATCACTAGCCCGGAGAGAAAAATCGAGAATATTACAATTGGAGATTGATTCTTGTCCTCCCACCTTTTCCTTCTATCTCTCAAAGGGACTAGGCCAGAATTCTTACCTTCTGAGAATGTAGGGCAGATGAAGGGACTAGAATATAAGGGTGGAGATACTGAGGCAAAGCCTGGGAGGGAAAAATGGCAGGAAACCAGGGCCCATTCAAGAAGCAGGGAGGCCCTGTATTCTCCCAGCCTGATCTTCCCTCAGTTGGGCCCATAAAATAGGCCCAAAGGTAATGAAAACATGGCTACAATCGAAGCTGCTGTCCCATACATCCCAGTCAGCCTGTGGCCACCCACTGAGAGTTAAAACGGAGCAGATACCTACCACCACGCGATACCAAACTTTAGTCAGGAATAGGCTAGTCTTGGATCAGTCAGCCTGACTTCTGGAACTTATTCCAGAATTCATGGTGCTAGTCATATGGGCTGGCCCCAGACACTTCACTGACCTTGCAATAATGCAACACTGCATTTCTGTGATCTAATTTTTTATATTCCACTTACTGTGCTGTGTTGTGGTTTTACCATATTGCTTTCCTCACAGGGATGTTTAATGTGCTCCAGGCCAGACATATGAAATACAAGTTAACGTAAACCTATAATTTCTCCTGAACAGTCTCATTTGGTCTAGCTATGCCTCAAGTCTGACAATGACAGCTAGGGACACTACTTAGCCACGCTGTGTACTCTTTATTACTTACTACCCAACGATCGCCACCATCAACACTTTTTAAATTTTTTTTTTCAACGTTTATTTATTTTTGGGACAGGGAGAGACAGAGCATGAACGGGGGAGGGGCAGAGAGAGAGGGAGACAGAGAATCGGAAACAGGCTCCAGGCTCCGAGCCATCAGCCCAGAGCCTGACGCGGGGCTCGAACTCACGGACCGCAAGATCGTGACCTGGCTGAAGTCGGACGCTTAACCGACTGCGCCACCCAGGCGCCCCCACCATCAACACTTTTTATGTGTCTGCATGGCAGGTATTAGTTAAGGATTTATATAAATAGCGTTTGTAATACTTAGTCTTACAAGGTAGGTATTTGTCTCCTATTTGACTTGACAGACGAGGGAACTGAAGTTCAGAAGTTGGGTGTGTACCTCTCTAGAATACACTGTGCGCTATCAAAATGCATTTAATAAAGGAAACACATAAGGAAAGAAAAACTTCCAGTTTTATCATATTATAGCCAAAAACAAAAACAAAACCCACAGAAACAGGAAATGAAAGGAGAAATACATCTTTTCTCTAATTTTTGGAAGAAAACAAGCACAACCTCTATACATTTTAAGAATGAACATTATCAGGATGCACAGACATTCTTACAATCCCTACACTTCACCCCTTACTTTCAATAATAACAGTAATAATAATAAAAATACTCCCAAACTGAATCTCAAACACAAGGTGGCAGGGATGGGGAAGAATCCCACTTGGGTTTATAGAGAAAAAGTTCTCCTTTCATGGAGTAATATTCCCACTCACAGTATCCAGGCTTTTCAGATCTTGTCACTTGTGTGATTTTAGAAGCCGCTCTAACTCGACTTCAACATTCAAGAAGGATATATCTAGTAGACTCTGAAGAGCACCCAGGGGTGCCTGGCTGGCTTGGTCAGAGGAGCATGCAACTCTTGACCTCGGGATCATGAGTTCAAGCCCCCATTGCCTATAGAGATTACTTAAACAAATAAAAAATTAGAAAAACAAACAAACAAAAGGAATACCCACGTTTTATTCCAAGGCTATTCCCACTACCACCTCTCAAGCTTTAATGCTTTTATCACATCTTGAAAGTGAAAAACAATAAAATCAGGTTGAGATTTGGATACTGGGGAGTCAGCAAAGCTCATTCATTACCTAAACGGCCAGTCCTCAATGCAAAGGGGAATGAACACATTCAGCCTCAGAAAAACCACAAATCACTGCATACCCTTCAGGGATACTCATCCACGTCTAAGATGCTAATGTTAAATCTGAAAATACCAAGGAGGTACTCCACCTTCTGATACTTCAAAACAGCACTAATAAAACTAAGCCAAGAGTTGGCAGTGGTCACAAACCAAGTTTTCCAATCTTATTTGTTTCAATGAGTAAATGTCTGACTAAAATTTAAATGAAAAGAAAACTGCTTCAAACTTTCTAAATGTTTATGTTGCTGCTTAAACATGCTTTTATCATGGATTTGAAAGCCTTTGGTAGTAACCTGCTACAATTTGCAGTTGGCCATGACCCCCAAATTATGTTTGACTTTCTTGAAAAAATAAAATCAGTCCTCTACCATCTTGAATTAATTCTGTTCCCACAGTGAATCATACTAATTTCATCTCATTTATACGAACTCAATTCTTTGTCTAACGTGTTATAATTAAAACTTTAATTTAATTTTCCAAGATGCTGGCCATTTTACCTAATTCTGTATCACTGATTTTACCAATATTTTTATTATTAACAGGAGAAAAAGTTTGGGAGGAGAAACTGAACTAGCTTTATAATCATCAGTGAGTCACAAAATTAACAATATTTCTTCATCTGCAAAATGAAAATAACAGATAATATTTATTGGGCACGTTCCATGTCCCAGCATTACTGTATTCAATACTCATGATTCTCAAAAAGGATTCTGTTATCCTCCCTCTTTTACAGAGGAAGAAAGAGTTAGTGGCTAATAGCTTGCCCAAGTTACACAGCAAGGAAATGACAAAGCTGATGAAAACACTTGCCCTGGAGGTCTCCCAGTTTATTATAATGACCAGCTGATACAAAGGATATAGAGCTTTTATGCATCATAAAGAGTTCTAAACACACAGGAAGACATGACCAATTATTTAAGAAACAAAAATTTATAACAGATGAGGTCAAGGACTAACTCGTAAGTAATATTTACTCCTCCTTAAGACTGGCCCAACCATGTATCAATACTTCAGTACTCCTGGGGCCATCCATCTCATCAAATAAAACGGAGTCATGTTTTAATATGTGTCTATTATGTGGGGCAAAAGTAAAAGTCCTATTAAATTCAAGATATATTACATTGATTAGTCTCCAGATCTATTAAACCCTACATCACTTTGACATGGTAGAAAATTGGGTTAGTTTGTCATGATATTTCAGAAAGTCCTATTGATTTTTACTTCATTTTCTCGGGTTTTATTAGTTTTGAAGAAGCTAAAAAGACTTGCCTTTTACTAGGGAAAAAAGACCTATGTAAGATTTTTAATAAATAAAATATGGCCGTGTTCTTTGTGATGTATTTTATTCTTTCATGGGTTCAACTGAATGAAAAGTGTGAGGATAATGGTAACAGAGAGAAAAGAGCTAGTGGAAAGGCTACTATGGGTTGGAACAATACGGAAACGGAACCAAAAACAAAGATTAGCTATTAAAGCTGCTGTATTTCCTTTTTTCACACTCCGAGTCCACGTGAACCACAGTTCTGAAGGGATTTTGTGCAATGGACTTGAAAAAACAAGCCCAATGAAAAAATGGCCTCAAGTTTATAGATCCTTATGGCTTTCTCCACTAGAAGACCTATCTGGATTATTTTTTAAGAGAAGGGGGAAGGAAGGAGGATGAAGACAAAGACAATGGAGAAGGGGAAAGAACAGGGGAGGAGGTGAGGGAGGAAGAGAAGGAGAGAGAAAAACCTAAACAGGGTTGTCTGTGCACTTAAGTTTTGAAACTACAATTAGGGGCAACTTTCAGCTGAGAGACTGATTGGCAAGTCAAAGAATGTCTTGGGAAACAAAGGACAAAAGGCATAATGGAGCCAGATCAGAGAGGGTCCTGTATGTCTTGGGAAGTTTACAATTCACCTGCTTAAAGAAGAAACCCTATACTATTTAATTAAGCAAAGAAGTGCAAATGGTGGTTACCATACCACTCACACGACCTACATCAGCACACAAGAGATGCTAGAGGTCAACCAGCATGAGTCCTAGGCAGAGTCCACTCATGGTCAGTGGCAGTTCTGGTCCTCAGCTCTCTTCTATCCCTAATTAATTTGGCCTCAGGTCTTGGGATCCTGGCTGAACTGAGATCACAGAAAGCAAACTGGGCTTGTTTGCACAACTCCCAGAGGGAATTTCTTTCCTACATCTAGTAAAAAACTTTGATGAAAGGTACAAAGTAATTAAAGTGATTTTCACCTTTGATTAACTCAGTTTTCTGTTTTTCCTATTTAAAACTTTTATTTGTAGATTTCAGATATTCAGATTTCAATAATTTTCCACTTATGTCATAAAAACAAAGTATAAAGAAATACATAATTCAAATAATTTTATATTGCCTATGTCAAAAAACAGTCTGTCAATTAACTTTTATATCTCACATTTGCTGTTTGTTTTCATGTTATAAATTCCATTCCATCTTACATAACAAAAACAAAACTCCTTGTCCAAACCTGCCATGTGCAAAATGTGTTTTATTTCTTTTAGAGTACCTAACTCTTTTCAAAACATTACAGTGTGCATGGCTGGAAATATGTGGTTCATCTTTGAATGATCTATAACTTTTTAAAGACTACAAACTAGCAAAAAATACTTTCATGCATTTGAACAAAATAGTTGGCTTTATTAAACAAAAAAACAAAAATAGACCAAAGAATACTTTTTGGGGGGTATACATTTAAATACCTGCACTGATTTTGAATAGTAAAAACATACATGATACCAGACATTACATGCTTATAGCTTTACTGACTATGCCATTCAGACGTGAAACTCATGAGCACAGGGTGAGAACAATGATGGCATTCTAGAGTCATTGATCAAACATAAAAAACTTATTATCACTTGTCCAAAGACCATGCGCACCTGACAGTTCGGTCCCACCCATGTCAAACCACCCCTATTCCTCAACTCCAACCATACGACGATTACACGTTGGAGGGCAGGCTTGATGCCTTCGGAAGAGAAACCCTTTGACAGTGGACTAAGGTACATGAATGACAGACAGGGAGACTATACTCACAGCTGGAAGCCCACATTTAACACAATTACTACTCAGCTCAATTTTGCAAACAAGATCCCCTAACTGCGATGGCATACAAAGGTAAAAAGAATGGGAAACAATAGGTGCAGGCCATGAAAGCCGTAGGCGACTGAAAGAGGTGTAATTAACTGATAGAAATCTAGTTAACGTGGGCCAGAATTGTAGACATAACATCCTAAATACGGTAAATGAAACATGAAGGCAAAATAAGAGTAAGAACCACAGACTCTGCAGAAACAAAAGGGCTTCTTACCTGCTTTAGAACTTCAACTAAAACTAAACAAAAAATGAAATCTACGGCTAAGTCTCTCCTCTCAAGAAGATAATCTCTTTCACGTTGCTGTTCATCCCTGAAACAAGAACCCCAAATTAGGAGTGCACTTAAGACCATAAATTTTAAAAGAGCTATTGGTTAGCTATTATTAGTACAAGTTGTTTTTAAGCTATCCAATGTATGTAATTACATATTCTCATTTTCTTTCTCTTGTTGCATATTTTGTACAGTATTTATAAACACATGTCATTACTGTATCTGTCAGAAATTAAACCCATTCTAAAGGAATCAGTAAGAAAAATATATTTTTTTTTAATTTTTTTTTTAATGTTTTTATTTATTTTGGAGACAGAGAGAGAGGCAGAGCATGAGCAGGGGAGGGGCAGAGAGAGAGGGAAACACAGAATCTGAAGCAGGCTCCAGGCTCTGCGCTGTCAGCACAGAGCCCGATGTGGGGCTCGAGATCATGACCTGAGCCGAAGCTGGACGCTTAACCGACAGAGCCACCCAGGCGCCCCAAAAATATTTTAAATTCTACTTAGAAAATCTAGCACTGCTCCATATTTGATTAGTATTTTTTTTAATTAAGAGCTGAAACAAAAGTAATAACTCTTCTGGTGAAAATACAGTGCCACTGGGGCGCCTGGGTGGCGCAGTCGGTTAAGCGTCCGACTTCAGCCAGGTCACGATCTCGCCGTCAGGGAGTTTGAGCCCCACGTCAGGCTCTGGGCTGATGGCTCAGAGCCTGGAGCCTGTTTCCGATTCTGTGTCTCCCTCTCTCTCTGCCCCTCCCCCGTTCATGCTGTCTCTCTCTGTCCCAAAAATAAATAAACGTTGAAAAAAAAAATTAAAAAGAAAAGAAAATACAGTGCCAGGTAACTGTTTGCATATCTAAGTTGAAAAATCACAAATGGCATCGACTCAAGCCCCATTCTAAACTATGGACCATCTTCTGAACATGCAAAGCCAATACCTCTCTGGAAAATCTGAAGTGGGGGAAGACAAGTTCTGGGATTGGAGCACCGAGGACAGTCTCACGGTATCGTGATACAGGGTCTGGGAGTCCTCCTGGATCACAACAGTTGCTTCCCTTCACAACAGGAAGGACCTTGTCTGAATCGGGACCTTGTCTGAATATTTTCTTAACTTCGTCTACAACTATTAAAGATCCTCGCTGAACTACTGAAAGGGCACTCCTGAAATTCATTTTTGCGTGACTATCCCAGTGGTGAGGACTGTGGAGCAGCACCTACTTTAACTGGTACCTTCCCTTGATTTACAGTTAGGTATGGACTATCCTTTCCCTTTACTATCAGTCTCATAACAGCAGGAATCAACATTTTTGCTCAGAAATCAAACAATAACTCTCTTCAGTTGAAAACACTATCACCCCCTTCACAGAAAGTGTTTCAATTCTAGGTCGAAGAGTGGGAAAGGAGCCACTTACCCCTTAGACTTTGTGCTAGATCGAGGCCTGTACTCATAAGATTCGTCTTCAGTTCCATTCTGGCGTCTGTACCAGTCAAACAAGGTGCGAAGTAAGGAAGGGAGACAGTGCTCTGCTACGGAGCTCATAGAGCTTATCAACTGAAAACACAAGATGTCACCAGAAGATAAAATACATCATTGAAGTAACACACTCCTGACTCTATTAGCCATCATTTGTTAATGATTACTAGGATAACATTTCTAGGATAAACACAGTAACTCAAACGCAATAAATGTGTTTTAAAATAAAAGTAAAGATTAGCGAGGCGCCTGGGTGGCTCAGTTGGTTAAGCGTCCGACTCTTGATTTTGGCTCAGGTCATGATCTCATGGTCCGTGAATTTCAGCCCCGCTGTCAGCTCAGTGCTGGCGTGGAGCCTGCCTGGGATTCTCTCTCTCCCTCTCTCCCTGCCCCTCCCCTTCTCTCTCTCTCTCTCGTGAAACAAACAAACTTAAAAAAAAAAAATTAGGGTTTATCCAAGTAATGAAATAAAGTGGGCTGAGTCTCACCCACTATTTAACTTTACCCACATCCATTTGGTTTAGCTTAGCAGCTTTCTACCTTTTTCCTGCCTCCATATGCTACTCACATGTGTAAAAACATGACCCTCAGTAACATCACTGATTATACAGAGGGATACCTCTGGGAGAACACATAACATGAGAAAACCACACCTGCTTCCTTCCCCCTGGCCCATTCCTCCGTGCTCATGTGAACAGAAGGCTGTAAATACTGCCACCACAATGAATGAAGAGAGGTAAGAACAAAGAAGACTACATTCTGTTAGTACTGTGCGAAAGGACCAGTCTACTTTGTACCGCTATGATGCAGAACGATTATAATTACATTATTAATTTGTGATACCCACAAAGAAACGTATTAGAAAAGAAACATAAATGTGTTGCAAACAAGCTTTCAAAGCTTAGAATATATAAGGGGAGAACATAAGGATAAATGTAATGGAATGAGCAACTGCTATTCGGTTTGAAGCATCCCTGAAACTATTTGAATTCTAGATGAATATCAGATTGAATGAACTCAGCTTTCCTGTAGTGGGTAGATAGTAAGAGGCACACCAGCTGCCATTAGCAAGCAGCCCCTAAGGTCACTCTTCCTCTGGGGTTATCTTGAGCAAAAGAAAAAAAAAAAAAGAAAAAGAAAAAGAAAGAAAAAAAATCTCTTTTTATTCTTTCTGTATCTGATGCAACTCATTGCTCATAATAATATTTTTTTTCAACGTTTTTTATTTATTTTTGGGACAGAGAGAGACAGAGCATGAATGGGGTAGGGGCAGAGAGAGAGGGAGACACAGATTTTAAATTTTTTTTTTTTTTTTTTTGCTCATAATAATAATATTTTAAAGTATACCGTCAACCATGCTTCACTTTGTTTTTCTTAACCAAAAAATGATGTGTTCCAGGGCTACTCAAGGTCTTGTTCGGGTCCAGGACTATAGAAAGTGTCAGCTAATGAAGATAAATTGATACCTCTACAAATTAAACATTTAATATTTTATATTCTTCATATAACTTCAAAATGTACTTCATCTAGGAAAATAGTAAAAAAACAAAACAGTCTATTTGATTGTATAGACTCTTTTTCATTATCTGCCTTCCTTTAATCATGCTTTTATATATAATTAGCATAATTTGACAGGCAAACAGTGTCTAATATAGCTCATTAAAGTAAAAACAAGATTCAATTTTACTTAACTAATTTTTCGAATTTTATTTTATTAACAACGAGCAGTATCACTCAAAGGAAATCCTTTTAACATCTAAGAAGGAACAATAAGATACCATCTGCTATTATAAATATATATTAGTTTATACCACACCTGGCTTTGTACTGTAAAAAAAAAAAAAAACAAAACAAAACGTTGAACTATGAGGCATGACCATTAAAAGTTTTCTTAGGGGCACCTGGGTGGCGCAGTCGGTTAAGCGTCCGACTTCAGCCAGGTCATGATCTCACGGTCCATGAGTTCAAGCCCCGTGTCAGGCTCTGAGCTGATGGCTCAGAGCCTGGAGCCTATTTCCGCTTCTGTGTCTCCCTCTCTCTCTGCCCCTCCCCTGTTCATGCTCTGTCTCTCTCTGTCCCAAAAATAAATAAAAGTTGGGGAAAAAAAAAAAAATTTAAATTAAAAAAAAAAGTTTTCTTAATCATTTACATTAAAAAGCAAATGGAAATATTCCTTAAAACACTGTTTAATAGGATTTCTAATTCTGATTATACATTTATTCATCATTAGTGAATTTAAGACCTGAATAATTTAAATGTCTTTAAAATAACAGATTAATAGATAAATAAAAAATAATAATTAATACCTTTTGCAGTTGCTTTAAGATTTGAAAAGCATTATATAAGGTGATCTTAATATTTACTTTAACAGAGAATTAGTCTTCCTACCTACGGTTTCTTCTTAGGCCACTGGCTATTTACTAAATATATGCATCAGAATCACCTAGGGAGCTATTATAAAATACAGGTGCCAGAGCCCTGCTCTTGATTATTCTCATTCAGAATTGGGCTGGAATCCAGAAACAATATTTTGTTAAGTCTCCACCAAGTAATTCTAACCAGTCATCATTATCTAATCAATTAGACTAATATCATGAACATTAACATCTGTTTCCTAGATAGAGAATCATGAGAAAAGTAGCACAGGAATACTAGATTCCAATAGAAAACTAATCTAGGTTATTGGTTTTTGCAAACAATCAATATATAATAAAATAATTCTTGAACAAACATAATTATGACAAAAATAGCATTTGATCAAACATTTCATCTCAGCAAGAGGAAAGAATTAACATTAAAGGAATATCACACTCATTTTTAGATATCAATATTCTATTTAAAGTTTCTGATAACCCCAACAAGAAAAAATAAAAATGTTAAAAGGTAAAACATTATTATTAAAACTTGTATGAACTGATACACAAGGCAAGATTGAGGTATGTAATTGGAAACATTTTAAGAAAATTTCAAAGGCACAGTAAAGAGATTACCAATGAAAAGTACTAAGATGCTAAATAAACAGAAATGAATCAAGTTCACAGATCATTCCATGAACTATAAGGTTCAGAGCTCATAGTTCATTCCATTTGCTTTGTCAAAAAACAAACTACCAGGGGTACCTGGGTGGCTTAATCAGTTAAGCGTCCGACTTTGGCTCAGGTCATGATCTCGCGGTCCGTGAGTTCGAGCCCCGCGTCAGGCTCTGTGCTGACAGCTCAGAGCCTGGAGCCTGTTTTGGATTCTGGGTCTCCCTCCCTCTCTCTGCCCCTCCCCTGATTGTGCTTTCTCTCTCAAAAATAAATAAATAAACATTAAAAAGTACTACCAATTTCAGACTGAATCTAATATGTAATGATATAAAGGGTCACTAAACAAGATAAAATAATTTCTTAATATTGGATATATTTGAACCGGACTGTTAGGATGAACATTTTCCGTGAAGGAAAAAATATTCCCCCCAAATTGGCATACCTGGTCAAACTGAAGATCTTCACCTCTTTGAAGAGATCTAGACAATGGCTTCTCCTACAGTTAAAAAGAAGTATAAGCACAAAATATTAGCAATCTTATATATGATAAGCAGATTCGTCGGTTGGTTTTGTTTTTGTTTTCATTTGTAATTAGATTTGATTAAACAAAGGTAAGACTCCCTCTTGCCCAGGGTCACATAATTAGCATTCAAGTCCCAGTGGTATGGCTCCAGAGCCAGATACCCTCCAAAGAGAGTGCCCATAAGTCACATGATTGGGAAGGCGGTGGGGGGGGGGGGGGGGGCCCCGCCCACAGTAGACAGAAAAGAAATACTGGGAGATGATTCCTAGGTTTCCAGTCTGTGCATAGATGGAGGAATGGTGGTACCATCCTCTGAAAGTGGGAACACAATGAGAAGACAAAGTTTGGGTGGAAGGATAGATTTCAGTCATGTTGAGTTTTGAAGTCCCTATAAGCCATAAAAGAGAAGATGTTGACTAATAAGGGCTTGAAGAACACAGAACAGATTGGCCTGTGTATAGAAAGGAACCAAGTTCATAAAACAAAGTCATTTATCTAAAAAAGAAAAAGTAAGAAGAGGGCCTAGATTTGAATTTTGAGAAATGCAAACAGTTAACGTTAATGTACTCAACCACATGAGATTATCAGTGGCTCCCTAAATTCCTTCAATTTAAAATGACCCATTTCTAAAAACAGAAACCTTTCTTACAATGTTCATGTGGAGAAATAATCAGGAATAAGAAAAACTTCAAACACAGTAGATCGCTGTATCAGTAAAGAAAACACAAACAAATACATATGGGAACATAATAAGGGTAGAAATTCAAACACTGGGGCAAAGATGGAAAATTTAACATATGGTGTTGGGACAGTCAGGTTGTCAGAAGGAAAAATTAAACAGGCTCATTACCCTAGTGAATCCTAAATGTTTTAAAAGTTTAAATATAAGAAATAAAATCACTAAAATCCTCGAAGAAAAAGAAGTCCTAGATGATGGTAGTTTTGTGTGTGTGTGTGTGTGTTTTTTTAACAAGCTTAGTTCTTTCTAAATATGAACAAAATGCAGAAGCAAAAAAGAAAAATAGCAAATTCAACCACATATAAATAAAAAATGAAAAAGTATATGGGTGGTAAAAAAAAAGTGACAAGATAGGAAACATGTCTACAACTGATATTTAGACTAAGGTATAATTTCCTTAACATACAAAAAGTTCCTATAGATCAGTAGGGGGAAAAAATCCAATAATCCAATAGAAAAAACGTACAAAGAATCAACAGATAGCTGACAAAAAGGAAATGTTTACAGCTCATACATATCTGTTCATATACTTAACCTCATTCACAAGAGCAAGACAAGTTAAAAACACAAAGAAATCCAACCTATTAGACTTCCAAAGACCTCCAAAAGTCTGAGCACGATGTGTTGAAGTTACCTACTACTGAACAGAACTCGCAAATAATGTCAATGTGTAAATGGGGAACAATCTCCTTAGAAAACTATCTGGCAATATTCGGCAAAGTTTTGAAATGTACACATCCTTTGACCCAGGAAAAATTTCACTTATAAGTATTTGTCTTATATAGTCACATATCTGCAAAATGATGTTCATAAAAGAATATTTGCTATAGCTTCATTTGCAAAAGCCAAGATTAGAAAAAAATAAAAGCCTACCTATATTAATATACGTCTATAGAATATCAAGAAGACTTTTTTTTTAACATGAAATTTATTGTCAAATTGGTTTCCATACAACACCCAGGGCTCATCCCAACAGGTGCCCTCCTCAATACCCATCTCCCACCCCCCATCAACCCTCAGATTGTTCTCAGTTTTTAAGAGTCTCTTATGGTTTGGCTCCCTCCCTAACTTTTTTCCCTCCTTCCCCTCCCCCATGGTCTTCTGTTAAGTCCAAGAAGACTTTTAAAAGAATGGCAAAGCTCAGTATGTATTAACGGAATAATCTAGGTATAATGGGTGCATACCACTCACACATACATACACACACACACACATGCGCGCGCGCTACTAAATAATATAGAATACCTCTTTAAAAAAATAAAGATATACGTGTTTGCAAGTGGGAAAAGAAACTGGGACAGTTTGGATAAGGGGAGGGTTTGGGGCTGGGAGTAGAAAATTGCTACTACAGATTTTTGTACCATTGAACTTGCATACCAC
The DNA here is from genome assembly GCF_014898765.1 of Herpailurus yagouaroundi. Lineage (NCBI taxonomy): Eukaryota > Metazoa > Chordata > Mammalia > Carnivora > Felidae > Herpailurus > Herpailurus yagouaroundi. Next base: position 127,415,184 of record NW_024412376.1, on the reverse strand, counting down.
AGTAGCCAAGGGAAAAAACTACATAAAGAAAGACATAGTGTATTGACAGTGAAACATAATAGTTTCATGAGGTGACCTTTGAGTATGGTTGCTTCCTCTTAATTTAAATGGTACCAGGAAAAGTTTCTGATTTAGTGTTGTGTCTTCCTTCAGCACACAACAGTGTTGGAATCTTTTTTTCTTTCCATTTGTTCTATTAATTTGTTTACTAAAAAAACAAATACTGAGTTCCTATTATGAGCAAGCAGCATCTGTGAACCAAAGAGGGCTCAGAGGACTCACTGTGGAAAGCTTAGACCCTTTACCCTTCAGCTACTGGGTCTGGGGGACAAAACTTATAGTAAAGTCCTCCAACCCTCTCTCACCTGAATGCCTACTCTTTCTTGCTTATATGAAGAGATGACCCAAAAAGGATCCCTCCAGATCACTGTCTAGAGTTAGTATAGAAAGACTGTCATTGGTACATAAAGTGGACTCCATCCAGTAGAAAACAAAGGAGTGAAGGAATGGGTTATGAAGAGACCTTGCAATGAGTTGAGAGGAGGGTGAGCAAAGAAAATCCTAGACAGATAAAAATTTTGATGGGTACTGGACACGGTGATGATTAATTTTATGTCACAGGGTGCCCAGATATTTGGTTAAACATTTTCTGGGTGTGTCTGTGAGGATGTTTTGGGGAAGAGATTAATATTTGAATTGGCAGAGTGAACAACTGGTAGAGTGACCTGAAAGCAGGTAGACTGAGACTCCCTAATGTGAGTGGGCCTCATCCAATCAGTTGAAGGCCTGAGGAGCATGAATAGGTGGACTCTTCTGAGAGGAGTCTGCCTGCCCTGAGCTGGGACACCTCAAACTGAAACATGGGTTCGTCTCGGAGCAGCTTTCAGACTGGAACTTATACCAGCAGCTCCCCTCGGTCCTCAGCTTACCCACTCCAGATCTTGGGACTTCTCAGCCTCCAGAACCACATGAGCCAATTCCTTGTAATAAATTTCTTTTTAGACACATACACACCCTATTGCTTCTGTTTCTCTGGAGAAACTCATAAAAACATCTTTTCAGGTTTGATTTCCTCTTTGATCCAAGGAAAGAATATGTCCCAGGGGAGAAAAAGGTGTCCACATTTACAAAAGATATACAGAAGGACATTAACTAAGCAGTTAAAAATAAGAAGCAACATGGGGTGCCTGGGTGGCTCCGTCGGTTAAGCGTCTGACTTCGGCTCAGGTCATGATCTCACCGTTTGTGAGTTCGAGCCCCACGTCCAGCTCTGTGCTGACAGCTCAGAGCCTGGAGCCTGTTTCGGATTCTTTGTCTCCCTCTCTCTCTGCCCCTCCCCCGCTCACACTCTGTCTCTCAATAATAAATAAATGTTTAAAAAAAATTTAAAAAAATAAGAAGCAACATCAAAGTACAACAAATTCGAGTAAAAAAAATCATGGTGTAGCTACACATTAGAGTATCACACAGGTAGAAATAAACTCGTAGACTGGGAAAATATTCTCAGTGTATTAATACAAATTAGAGAATAACAGATACAATACACTTATAAAAGGATAAAATGTATACATGGTGGTATATATATATATATATATATATACATATATATATATATTTAAAGCTCTAGAAATATATATACCATACAGCAGTAATAAGGAAAAGAATAACATTGTGTATATAAACCATAATTTCTTTATCCATTCATGATGTTAAATGAAATAAGCCATACAGAAAAAGACAGATACCATATGTTTTCACTCTTATGTGGATTCTGAGAAACTTAACAGAAACCCATGGGGGAGGGGAAGGGGGGAAAAAAAAAAAAAAGAGGTTAGTGTGGGAGAGAGCCAAAGCATAAGAGACTCTTAAAAACTGAGCACCTGAGGGGCGCCTGGGTGGCTCAGTCGGTTGAGCGTCCAACTTCGGTTCAGGTCATGATCTCACAGTCTGTGGGTTCGAGCCCCGCATCGGGCTCTGTGCTGACAGCTCAGAGCCTAGAGCCTGTTTCAGATTCTGTGTCTCCCTCTTTCTCTGACCCTCCCCTGTTCATGCTCTCTCTCTCGGTCTCAAAAATAAATAAATGTTAAAAAAAAATTAAAACAAAAAACAAAAAAAACCCTGAGCACCTGAATTCCATGGCAATTTAGTTTCTCAAAGGGATAGATTTTTTTTTACACGTCCTTGGCACTTGGGCCTTCGAAGGATAAGCACACTTGGGTAGTTATCTTGCAGAACAAGCTTTGTATTTCTTAAACCAAGCTACCTATCATTTACAAGCAATATGATTCGGCACAGCAATATAAATGCCCAATTGGCTCTAAAATTGAAGGGAAACACTAAGTCCCATAGCAAGTTCCATAGAACACTGTTTCTGAAAGGATCTACAAGTTTGAAAAAATAGTGAGCCAAAGGGACTTTACTCTCCTAATGTGAACTATTTATTTAAGATGAGGGGTTGGGGGTGACAATAAGCAGCTTCTTTTCACTCATTTGATCCCCTGTTATATAAGTCTAAAGGTCTTCGGTAGTATTTTGAGGACTGCTGGTCGAAGTCGTTTATTACTCACAGAGCATGTTTATGCAATAGAGTAATGGCCAAGCCGAATAAAAGAGAGAAGTAAGCTTTTTAGAAACACTTACAGTGTTGTTTTATATGTAACATAATTTATTTCTCAATAAACTCACGCTCCCTCAAAGATTTCTACAGATTTGACATCCTCACTGAGCTTTCCCTAAAAGGAAATGGAGGTGGACTATTTTTCCATAATAAGAACTCAGAAATGATTTTTGAATGTAAAAGGATACTCATGTTACCATAAGTACAAAAATATAAGTGTGCTGCACTAAATACAAATTACTAAACAAGAACTGTGTACTAACCTCTCAATTTAATTACAGTGTGATTGAGGATGCCCTCATCATCGCTCAAGCAGTTGTAGTGTCTTTCAATATGAGATTTTGAAACAATGAACCATTTAACAATGTTTACAGTATATCACCCGTTATAACAACTAAAAAGAACAGAAATTACTTTCTATATTCCCATATACATGCATGCAAAACTTTTACACAAGAACATTTACCATGGCTTTTTTTTTTCCACAGTAGCCCCAAATCTGGGTAACTCCCAAACTACCTATCAATAGAGACTAGTAAAAAAAAAATTATGGTACATTCTTTTATTATACTAATATTCAACTACCAAAAAGAATGAGACAAATTTATATGAGCTAACATAGAACAATCTCTAATTTATACTGTTAAAAATATCTAAGAACTAAAAAAAAAAATACACACACACACATATATACAAGCAACATGATTCTGCTTGTTGATATATGTTGAGATATATATATATATATATATATATAAAATCTCCCATTTGTGCTTAACAAAAAAAGCGGCAGGTGCTACAGACATGGAAAATGATGGACTAAAACCTGGAGACAGTGTTTATCTTGATCCAGAGTAGAAGAATCATTACTTTCATTATGCAAAATTTAGAACTATTTCCACTTATGTCATTATTTCATAATAATATAAAAACTAATAATGATCCTAAGGCTCATCTTCCTTTATGTTCTAATTTGATTCTTCAACTAGGGTATGTATAGAGTACCAAGAGCAACATGTAGCTTCCAGGAAAATCAAGGGTGTTTGCTGAAAAGACTTTGGTAGCATAACAAGGATACTGCAACAGCTCACTAATCTGCAACTAAACAGAGCACGGTGAACACACACACACACACAGCCTCCACTCTCTCCGAAAACTGATCAAGACAGCAGTAAAAGAATTTTACAAGACTTAAAAACCAAAAGGGCAGCGAGAATGGGAGAGGAGGTAAAGAGCAGACGGAAATGCCCAACTAACACATCCCACCCCAGTAAGAGCGAGTCCTCGGTAGGCAAGGGGAAGTCAGATGGCGATGCATCCATGCAGCCATCACTCATTCACTGAAATTATTTACTGAGTGTGCAGTACGCCAAGCTCTGGAGACACAACCATGAGCAAACGGGAAAACAATCCCCGTCCTCACAAAGCCAAAAATCTAACGAGGGAGCAACTAAAATATCTATTATCTTAGACAGATTTCGAGATAGGAGGCTGCGATGGGCGTTGAGATTTTAGATAGAAGGACGACTGAGGAGATGACATTTCAGTCACAGCAGGAGGAAAGTGAGTGAGTGAGCTTGCCACACAGAGCAAAGGGAAGATAATCCAGTCAATACTTTGCAACTCCCAAAGGTTTTGGAGAACTTCAGGACTCTGAAAGTGGGAGTAAAGGTGAAGTTAAAAACAAGAGGGCTGGTTGGAGGATTAAGAAAGACTGAGCACCCTCCCCCCTCTTCATTCCCTTCACCCGCTCTGCCCAGCAGGATGACCATCCTCCCTCCACCTTTCCACAGAGGGGCTGTCCTTTTTGGGAGAGAGCAAAACAGAAATGCTGACTGGTGGATGCTATAGTTGAAGACAAGGTATCACAGTGAAGACAAGCAGCTCCAGTAAAAATTTATATGCCAAATATCAGAAACACTATCTTCTGCCTCTAGGTCCCCAGAACATTAACGACTATGTCTAAACCCTGCCATTTGGGGTACTGGACTCTGACAAACCCCAGAAAAACATCTGACATTGACGATGCATTCAGATGATTACATACCGAAGACCACAGTCCAAAAGGCCCCTCCCAGTACACAGGGCTTCCAGTCTGTTTAGTGCCTCAGTTGTAAAGCACAACATGTTACAACAGACATACATGTTAGGAGAAGGCAAAACTTTTGGAGGAAACAGATCACACGGGGAGAAAAAACTTCAAAATATACATACATAGATTACATATATGTATTTAGTGTTCTCAAAAAACAGCAAAAATTGCAGAGTTGTAAAAATGCTGGGCCTAAACCAGATACATAAAGTCTAGATGAGAGGTGGTTGGTGACAGCCTTTTTTTCTTATCTTTTTATCTAGTCACCGGCCATCTAAACCGATTAACAGAGAAGGTGGAATGTACCTGGATCATTAGCCAGGATTGATCCACTTCCTTTTAGGCAGAAAGAGACCTAAGGTATTGAATTGTAATTTGCAAGCTGCAATTTCAATTAGTGATTGCCCTTCCTTCCCCAATCTTCCCCCTAAAATGAAAATAAAGTTGTGGCTAAAAATCAAGCTCCGCTAATCTTCAAATCTTTGGTCTCTTTATTTTATTATGGCTTCTAATATGAGAATGAAAAGGCCAGCATTCTCATTTTAGTGGTAGATTAATTCTTTTGGCAAAATCCATTCACATACATGCATCCAAGTTTTTATGTAACTTACTATCGGACTGACCATGAGACATGCTAGTCTCCTTTTATGTAACAATCCATGGATTACTAGTTTCTTTAAAGTGAGTGACCCTGCAAGAGTTTCATTCAAGAACTCAAGAGAGTCATCTTGGATGGTTGTTTATTGCCAAAAAACACACTGGACAAATTTCAAAAGGAACGAAATCGCAATAAACAAATCTGAAGCTGTAACACAAACACTGTCACAGTATTGGATTAAATGTATCGCTGTCTCATCTTGATGCTAGGTAGCATTCGTCCTTAGCTACTACAGCCCACAACACTGGGGGTTTTCCTGGTATGTCAGGAAGAGTAAGTAGCAGGGAATACGTCTTCTAACTACAATGGTGGGGTAGAAACATCTATTTTGAGGAATCCTCACCACTCTTCCCCAAATTTTATCATCTCAGATTATATAGCTGATGTCTCTGAAATTAGCTACTAAATTACAGAATAAAATATAGTCAGTATCAGACTATTCTGAAAGAACTATTAAAAGCTCTGGCTGGAACAATGACATTATGTTTTGTTAGAAGAACAAAGGGCACCCCACAACAATGTCTTTTAAGGCTAAGGGCAACTTAAAATACAAATCTTTACTAAGCATTTACCATCACAGATGGAGCTGGAGATGGAAAGGCCAGTGAGACCCGGCTCATGGTATCAAGTGGGTCACATCAGAGGAGATAAACACGTAAGCAATTAAAAGATGACAATATCAGAATCTAGGAGCATGAAAAATTATTATGATAAAGCAGAGATTCGTACAGCTTGAAGACGATCACTATGTAAGAGGGGAACACGTGGGAAGTTTAGAAGGACGAGTAGAGGCTTAAAATACAGAAGGGCTAATAGTATTTTCGATTGAGAGAAAAAAAACACACCAGGACAAAAGAACACACAGAGGATACATGAAGTGTCATAGCATACGTCAGGATAGGAGAATCATGAGACATTATACAAACCATAACAAGACTATGAAGAGGTTGGAATGGCCCACCAAGAACTTGAATTCATTCCATAGCAATGAAAAGTGAGCAAGGTTTTTAAAGGGAAAAGGTGATAATATTTATGTTTTGGATGAAGCAAAGTCTGGTGAGAAGGAAAAAAAATGGCAAGGTGATAAACCACTTATCTACTGGTTACTGCAATGATCTAGAATGCATGAACTTGACCCTGAGCTAGGAAAGGGACAATGGCATTGGAAGAAAAAGGAAGGAGGAAGATATAGAAGTTACTACTTTAAAATTTTTTTTTTCAACGTTTTATTTATTTTTGGGACAGAGAGAGACAGAGCATGAACGGGGGAGGGGCAGAGAGAGAGGGAGACACAGAATCGGAAACAGGCTCCAGGCTCTGAGCCATCAGCCCAGAGCCCGACGCGGGGCTCGAACTCCCGGACCGCGAGATCGTGACCTGGCTGAAGTCGGACGCCTAACCGACTGCGCCACCCAGGCGCCCCTAAGTTACTACTTTATAAACTCAGTCAAATTAGGCAACTTCACTTTCAAGGCTTTTACTTTCAAGAACTTTGTATTTCAAAATTAAAATTCCTGTAAGAATAATATTTGAGATCCAGCAGGACCACACCACATGTTGTTATTTATGAAATATTTTATAAAACAGGTAAAGTGTTTAAAAAAAAAAAAACATATGAATTTAAAGTTGCTGAAGCCAGGGGTATCTGGCTGGCTCAGTCGGTGGAAGGTACGACTCTTGATATCAGGGTTATGAGTTCCAGCTCCACGTCAGGAGTAGAGATTACTTAAAAAATAAAATCTTGAAAGAAAGACAAGAAAAGAAAAGAAAGAAAAAATAAAGTTGCTGAAGCCAGGCAATGGGTTCCAAGGGTTCACTACACTATAATCCCTACTTTTATACAAACTTGAAATTCTTCATAAACATTTTTCTCTTTTCAGGTTTATTCAGATAGAACTGACAAACACAAGTGTAACGTATTTAAAGTGTACAATGTGGGGCACCTGTGTGGCTCAGTGGATTAAGTCTGACTCTTGGTTTTGGCTCAGGTCATGATCTCATGGTTTCATGGGTTCAAGACCCGCATCAGGCTCCACATAGACAGTGTGAAGTCTGCTTGGGAGTCTCTGTCTCCCTCTCTCTCTCTGCCCCTCCCCACTTGTGCTGCCTCTCTCTCTCTCTCTCTCTCTCTCTCTCTCTCAAAATAAATAAATAAACTTAAAAAAGTGTACATTGTGATGATTTGATGTATGTACACACTGTGGAAGGATTCCCACCACTGACTTGATTAACATGTCTATCACTTTATATATCTACCCGATCTCCACCCCCTCCTTTTTTGGTGAGACCACATAAGTTCTACCCTTAGGAAACTTCAATTTTATAAAACAGTAGTATCAACTAGTCACCATGATCCATAAACTTTTTGTAATGTGTATCTTTTAAAAAGTGGCTCCCTTTCTTACTGTATGCTGGCTAAGCAGGCTAGTATAGCACATGATCACGTAATGAACAGACCACTGATGAAGAAAATAACACTTTATAGATTAAGCACATTTATAATCCAACCTCATAACCATTAACTCATATCTACAAGTCCTTGTAATCTTATTTTTAAGGCAGAACTTCACACACATGCTCTAAAATATATACGCACTGATAAAAACAAAATCATTATTTTGTTACATAGGAAGCAACTATGGAAGGATTTAATGTATGTTTTAAAACATACATTTTGGCTAATGATCTTTTACATATTATTATTTATTAGACCTCATATACATTTGTGCATAGATGCTTTCTTCACAGTTTTTTTCCTACTTAGTGACAGCAAGAAACTGCTCACAGGCATGCACGTACCACCCACATACCTTCGCAATCTTAGCAACGTGAGGTCCAACACTTCAGTTAAGAAAATGAACACATAACAATACTTCCAATTTCCCACCTTTCTTAGGTCACCACCTATTCTCTCTTCTGTTCCTTTCCTCCCTTCCTTCCTTCCCAAGAAGTACAGCAGAATGAGTAAGCTTACAGGCTTTCAAGCCATTAGTGTGCCTAACTCCTCATTCTGGCTTTGAGCTTCGGAGAAGTAACAAACCCTCTGGGGTCTCAAATCACTGGTGAATACTGAGCCCTAACCCAGCTGTATAAGGAATAAATACATTTCAGCTGTTACATCCCCTACCTTTATCTTCATTGTGATCATCTCGCTTCTAACCTACACTGGGATCTTGATACATTACACATTCAGCCCCTTCAAACTCCGGAAGTTATTTCCTACAGTTGTATCACCCTACTAAAATTGTTCTCAGGCTGCTTAATTCCTAGGTCCAATAACTTCTCTCAGTGTTCCTTGTACTCTGTCTCTCTGTATCATTTGACAATAATAATGCCATTGCACATACTCTTTTCCTTGATATTGTAATCTGCTCTTTTGGCTTTATCACCCTAACGTAGATGATGCCAAAAATCTCTATTTCTGGTCCCCATCTCTGGTCACCAACAAAGAATTCCCAGGTACCAATCAAATCCACATTGTTTAGATTGCCAGGATCTTGACCTTACCATACAAAAGAAAAATTATCTCATTCCCCTTTTCTACCCCCATAATATTCTCATGTTCTTTACCTAACATCATCTCTTCTAACACTTCAAAGAACTTTTAACCTTTACTTTCACTCAAAAACATCTACTCCTATTTAACTGCCAACTCCTACAGATTTCATCATTTACCTTACTTTCCTCTGCAACCACTGCCATTGTTAATGCTCTAGTTCAAGACTCTTTTCATTCCAGCCTGAATTATATACAACAGCTAAATAGTAGTCTCTGCCTTTAAAGATTTTAAAGTAATCTCTCCACCCAACGAGGGGCTCAGACTCACAACCCCAAGATCAAGAGTTGCGTGCTCTACCGACTGAGCCAGCCAGGCCCCCCTTAACTCTCTGCCTTCAATCTCTTCTCTCTCCTAGGGTCCAACGACTGAATTATCTATCGCAACAACCTTCACCACTCTCTAGAATCTGACTCAAACATTTGCTTTCAGTCTTTCTCTTCCTTCCTCCTTACCATAAGCTCTAATCACATGGAGCTTCCCACACCGTTTAAGTATGCTTCATGCACTATATGTCTAAAAATAAATTTACTGGTTTATTGTAAGTTTGGTGACTGCCATGTCATCAACTTGCAGAATATTCTAGGTTCTCCTTTATTTGCTCTTATGTTTTATCTGTCTCAACAATTCCCACTTGGTGAAATCCATTTTTGTTCTTTGGTAACCCGCAGTAACATACTAAGGTGGATTCTAAAGTCACTACGGCTTTCTAGATCACCACTTGACTAGCCTATCCCTTAATTCTCTTTTAAAGACTATTTTTTTAGAGCAGTTTCGTGTTCACAGCAAAACTGAGTGGAAGGGACAGATTTCCCATACACCCCATTCCACACTTGCACAGTCTCCCCACCAGAGTATTACATTTGTTACTAGTGACGTACCCAGGGTGACACTTCCTAATCATCCAAATTCCATAACCTACATGACAGAGCACTCTTGGTGTTGTGCATTCTGTGGCTATGGACAATGTACGATGACATGCATCCAGCACTGTAGTATCACACAGCGTACTTTCACTGCCCCAAAAAGCCTCTGTGTTGTGCCTTTTTGCTCCTCCACCCACAATCCCTGGCCCCCCTGGTCTTTTTACTGTCTCCCTAAATTTTGCCTTTTGAAGGATGTCATATAGTTGGAAGTATATAGTATGTAGCCTTTTCAGATTGGCTTCCTTTAATTTTTTTTTTTTCAAGTACATTATTTCCTTTGGAAATTTTGTTATTAGAATGGTTAATACAAAAGTCAAGAAAATATTTCAGATTTATAGGTCAGCTCTACTCACCAAGGGTTCAGCCATTACAACTTCAATTTTCTTTTCAGCTTGAACAGCAAATTCTGCAAAGAGGCTCTTGATGACATATTCACCAGGCTTGACATCTGGGTCAATCGTAATGCTTGACATGATGATATTCTTTTTTCCCAAAGTGGAATGAAAGTTGGAAGAAGCACAGTACTTATTCACTTTGCTGACTGGTGCTGAAGCTAAAAACAAAAGAAACAAAAGAACTCTACTTTAATTATCAACACAATGAGACCTACCACAACGACCCTATTTAATATACACTCTGCCCCTAAAACCCATCCAGATCTCCCCATCTGGATTATCATGCTCTATTTTTGTGTATTACACTTGCTACATTCGAACAAATGGCCCAACTATAATTTAGTTATGTGTTATTTATTATGTACTGTTTTTCTCTTGACCCTACTAATGTGAATTTCATAAGAACAGGGTTTTTCTTTTGTCTTTTTTGTTCATTGATGAATCCCAAGTACTCAGAACAATGCCTAGCATATACTGGGTACAATAAATATGCACTGAATGAATGAATGAATTCTAAACACCGTTGTGAGCAATGAAGGAAATAAAACAGATGTGATTAAATGAAACAGGGATCGGTTAGGGCACTGATAGATACTATCATGGAAAGCACGCCCAGGAAAGGCCTCACCGGCGTGCCTGGGTGGCTCAGTCAGTTAAGTGACGGCCTTTGGCTCAGGTCATGATCTCCTGGTTCATGAGTTCAAGCCCTGCATCAGGCTTCACGCTGACCGTGTACAGCCTGCTTGGGATTCTCCACCCCCACCCTCACCTCTCCCCCACTTAGGCATGCTCACTCTCCTCTCGCTCTCAAAAAATTGATAAACTTAAAAAAAAAAAAAAAAAGGAAAGCCCTCATTGAAGAAGCAACATTTGAACTCAGATCTAGATGATGAAAAAGAGGCAGCAAGGCAAAGCACCAGGAAAAGTGCTAACTTGAGTGTGTATGTTTGATAAACAAAAAGAAGACCAGTGTGGCGGGAACTCGAAGGATGCCTGGAAGCAGAGGTGAAGGGCAATCTGAGATGAGGTCAAAATCATTAGTCAGGGACTTAGAACTTTGTAGGAAAGTCAGATTTTATTCTAAATGAAATTAAAATTCAATGGAAAGTATTAACTTGGGAGGGATAGGACCCGGCTTCTCTTAAAAGATCTCTCTGGCTCCTCTGGAGAATGGACTGGAAGAGGGCAGAGGCAGAATCAGGGAAGCCACCACACAGATCCAGCCGAGATGATCCCGGCTCGGACTAAGAGGATGAAAGAGCACAGGAGAGAAGGAAAGGACTTCCCATCTATCATACGTTAGTGAATTTGGCATCAAGGTGAAAGAATGGCATTAACAGTGACTTGTAGGATTTTTATTAGAATCATTCAGAGGGCGGTGGTGCCGTTTGCTCAGATAGGGCTGTCCCAGTGCCTGGCAAACAGTCCGCTGCACCAGCTGTGGCACACAAAGAGCACTACTGACTGCTACATGCTTTTTATCTACACAGGTTTTGTTCTCTTGACTGCCTGGGCGATCTACCCGGCTTCGTATCTACAGTTTATCTGGTCACCTTGCTCTTCCAGCCACCTGCATAATACAGACCCTTCCAGCCTCGAACTTCAGCTTATGTCATCCTCTGTGGCCTAGAGTATTCACTGAAAAACCTGCAAGCTGGTACTTCTCTACCTTGACCTGACCTCTAGGTAATACTCTTTCATGTGCTGTCGCAAAAGCAAACCCTACCTTGCAAAGGGAAGAACACAATTATTCAAATGCTGAATTCCTAGGTGTGTGTGCATAACTATGGGACAGTAAGTTTATTCTCTGGGTGGTTCGGTCACTTTAGCATCTGACTTCAGCTCAAGTCATGATCTCGTGGTTCATGAGTTCGAGCCCCATGTCAGGCTCTGTGCTGACAGCTCAGAGCCTGGGGCCTGCTTCGGATTCTGTATCTCCCTCTTTCTCTGCCCCTACTCCCCTGCTCACTCTCTGTCTCTCTCTCTTAAAAATAAATAAAGATTAAAAAACTTATTATAAATATATACTCTCCAAACTCACAAATTGTTCTGTTAAAAAAAAAAAACCAAACTTACTCTACCAAACATAGTGTGCCAAGATATATAAAAGTGACCTGTGATAACTCCAAAAGAATGTTCTAGAAAGCAGTATAGAGTCAGGTTACAGCAGTTACTTCAGAAAAAATAACTGCAAATTAAGAAAAAAATATTTTTGAAAGACAGAATTTCCAAACACTTGGCTTCTGTTCATGCCCTAGTTATTATCTTTATTTATTTACTTACTTTCCCCACAAAACAGACTTTTTTCCTCCAAGATTAAAAATCAGTCCCATGTGATGCTTATATATTAAAAAGTAAAGAATATTACAAATTTTTAATACTGCACTTAAAACTAAATTATCTTTGTGTCACATCAAATTAAAATATAATATGCATTGTAATCTAGAACTAAAATTATATAATAAGAACAATTCAAAACAAAAATTCACAGTCCTTTGAACACAGTACACACTATTTATTTTAAACAATGACCTGTTTGTTTACTCTGTTTCATGATCCAACATTGTGTATTATAAAGAAGAGGCTCTGTTAACAAACGTTATTGTGAAAAATGGTGATCTTAAAAGAAATCATTTTGGATCATTAAGAGTACTCTATATTTTATATCCATGTTATGTTGGAAAACTTTGGGTAATCATAAAATAGTAAAAATCAAACAAAAACCAACAACAACAATAAAAAACTACTCAGAGAGTTTCCTGAAGTTTAATTTACATTTTAAACATAAAAACAAAAACATTTTCAAGATTTTGACTTAAAGTAGTTGTTACAGGATATATCTTTTTTTTCTTTAAGATTTGTAAGTCTCAAAATAAGATTCATAAGATCATAAAAGAGTTACAAAGTTTTTTTTGTCTTTAACTTTACAATAAATGTAACCAAAGAATCAGCCTTGTAATTAATGGGCCTGGTACTTAATTTCTAGACTTTGATGAAGTATAAACTTCTTAAATGACATTATTTGAATAGTTGCCTTAAAAAAGAAAAAAAAAACTTTAATTAAAATAACTTCTCACATTTTACTTTGTTATACTTCCTAAAAAGCATAAACATAAATTAAGCATAAATGAACATCACTAGATATCAAAACTGCATATTTTAAGAAATTTGCCAATAAAGCCAAAAATTTTAGGAATATCTGTACTTATCTTCTATTCTGTTCCAAATATCTGCACTAGCTTCCAAAATAAAAATATTTCAAGTTTGACAAAAAATCCAATGTTTATGAAAAATGTTTTAAAATCAAATTAATTTCAATTATATTTCTTAATAAGTATTCATGAATGTTTGTTGAATTAATTAATACCCAGATCTACTGATTGCAATTCCAGGCCGCAAAACACTCTAATGTTGATATGACGGGACCGGCAAAATAAATTATAATCTAATAAACAGAACGTTCTATAGACCACTGAAATGACATCATCAAAAGTACTGAATGGGGGTGTGCCTGGGTGACTTGGTTGAGCACCCAACTCTTGATTTCAGCTCAGGTCACAATCCCAGAGTCATGGGATTGAGCCCCACATCAGGCTCTGCACTGAACGTAGAGCCTGCTTAAGATTCTCTCTCTGCCCCTCTCTTCTCCTTCCCCACTTGTTCTCTTTCTCTCTCAACAACAACAAAAAAAACAACAACAAAACAACAAAAACCTGAATGGCACAGGAAAACACTCAACATACAGAGTTGAGTGCAAAAAAGGTCATAAGACAGTATATAAAACCAAAATAAAATAAAAAGGCAGAAAGAATATTTGCAGCATAGAACAAACACAGAGTTCATCACTTTTATCTCCATCTACAAAGCTCTAATGGCGTCAGCTGGAAAAAGACCCTCACCCCCAAACCAAAAACTATAGACAAAAGATATGAACAAACAAGTTACAATATTTAATCACACTAATACTTTTTTAAACAAGTAAAAATTAGATGACACTTAGCAAAGTGTCCCACCAGTTTGTGTTTCACTAATGTTTCACCTTTGGTAAAGATGTGTGAATTTCTCTCCTATTTTGCTAACGGAGAAGAAACAGAGGTGATTGCTGCAGGCAAGGTGAAAAGACCAGTTTCCACATAACTAGATTAACTTGATACCCCGACTGCTTGAGTTAAATATTTCATAATGTAAAACAATAATATTTCCCTACATGTTACCATAAAATTTTGAAAAATTTATGTAAGCTTATGAGAGAATGAAGACATAACCGCTAGAGCATAATTCGTAACACAATGTAGGCACTGAATTACAAATTGTAGAAACCCAATGTCATATCAAACATCCTTGGAATATAAATCTACTAAACTCTAACTGCTAATAATAAGAATAAAGCCACGACCTGAATAATTAAAATATAGCAATAGAAGCTAGCATGCCTATTCTTTCTTTTAGATAAAGCGCAAATAAAAAAATAAATATGGCATTTTTGGACAGCTTATTCTATATAGCACTGCACTAGCATATTTACTAAAACAATTCTTTTTTTCATGTTAAGACTCCTATACCCTTGTAAAATAAACTTAAATTCAGGCAAAGAGAGCAGACAAGCCTTAATGGGAGACATGTTTGGTTTTGTTACTTGATAGCAGCAATTCTCAACCTTTTTTTTTTTTTAACCTGCCTCCACTGTGCTCTAATGCACAGCACTCTAAACAGTAACATGACTCAAAATACAGAGTGATTCTCAACAACTGGGATGGTTCCAACAGGGATAGGTAGGGGCGGGTAGATGTAGTTTAAAAAGATCCCAGTGGAGTCTGTGAAAAAATACCTATAGCACCCTTATCCCAAGAACAGGTCTTTAGGGGTAAAAATTCCTACTTTAGTCACAATCTTTTATTTGCATGTGCATACATTCATGTATAGAAATGCAGAAATATAACAAAGTTTTGTACAACTGCTTACTATTATTACTTACACTGGCCAACAATAAAAATTTTGATGATCACCCACCACGCCCGGCAAAAAAAAAAAAAAAAAAAGTATCATGCAAATGGCATTGGAACAAGAACAAATATAAAAAACAGCTCTGTTGGGGCGCCTGGGTGGCACAGCCGGTGAAGCGTCCAACTTCAGCCAGGTCACGATCTCGCGGTCCGTGAGTTCGAGCCCCGCATCAGGCTCTGGGCTGATGGCTCGGAGCCTGGAGCCTGTTTCCGATTCTGTGTCTCCCTGTCTCTCTGCCCCTCCCCCATTCATGCTCTGTCTCTCTCTGTCCCAAAAATAAATAAAAAACGTTGAAAAAAAAAAATTTAAAAAAAAACAGCTCTGAATTTAAAAAGCAAGACCAAAATTCTAGTTTAAAAAAGCAAGTCTACCCCAACAAGTTCTTTTGTGGATATCAACAAGCTGATTCTAAAGTTTATATGGAGAGGCAAATGACCCAGCATAGCCAACACAATACTGAAAGAGAACAAAACTGGAGAACTTACACTGCCTGACTTCAAGACTCACTTTAAAGCTACAGTAATAGAGACAATGTGGTACTGGTGAAAGAAAAAAAAAAAAAAAGATCAGAGGAATAGGACAGAGAATCCAGGAATAGACCCACAAATGATCTTTGACAAAGAAGCAAAGGCAATCAATGGGAAAAGGAGGTTTTTCCACAAATGGTGCTGGAATAACTGGAAATCCACAGGCAGAAGAAAAAGAAAGAGGAGAAGGAAGAAGAATCCTCTAAACACAGAACTGACACCTTTCACAGAAATTAACTCAAAATGGATTATAGATTTAAAAATGAAATGGAAAACTATAGAATTCCCAGAATATAATATAGGAGAAAAGCCAGGTATTCTTGGGTTTGGCAATGACTTTTTAGATATAACACCAAAATAGAAGCCATGAAAGAAAATTTGATAAATTGAGCTTTATAAAATTAATAACTTCAGCTCTACAAATGACACTATAAAGAGAATGAAAAGACAAGGCACAGATTGGGAGAAAATCTTTATAAAACACATCTGATAAAGGACTGCCATCCAAAATATATAAAGAATTCTTGGGGTGCCTGTGTGGCTCAGTCAGTTGGGCAACCGACTTTGGCTCAAAACACCGTCTCACAGTTCATGAGTTCGAGGCCCGTGTTGGGCTCTCGGCTGTCACCACAGACAGCCCACTTCAGATCTTCTGTCCCCCTCTCTCTGCCCCTCCCCTGCTCACTCTCTCTCAAAAATAATTAAACATTAAAAAAAATTCTCTTACAGGCACCTGAGTGGCTCAGTCGGTTAAGCGTCCAATTTCAGCTCAAGTCATGATCTCATGGTTCATGAGTTCGAGCCCCGCATTGGACTATGGGCTGACAGCTCAGAGCCTGGAGCCTGCTTTGGATGCTGTGTCTCCCTCACTCTCTGCCCCACTCCACTCATACTCTGTCTCTCTCTCAAAAATAAATAAAATATTTCAAGGGCGCCTGGGTGGCTCAGTCAGTTGAGCGTCTGACTTCGGCTCAGGTCATGATCTCGTGATCTGTGAGTTCAAGCCCAGCATCGGGCTCTGCGCTGACAGCTCAGAGCCTGAAGCCTCATTCAGATTCTGTGTCTCCCTCTCTCTCTGCCCCTACCCTGCTGTCTCTTTCTCTCAAAATATAAACAAACATTAATTAATAAATAAATAAAATATTTTTAAAAATAAAAAAACAAAAAAATAAAAAATTCTCTTAAAAAAAAGAATTCTTAAAAGTCAAAAAGAAAATAACCCAATTAGGAGTGCCTGGGTGGCTCAGTTGGTTAAGTAAGCATCTGACTACGGCTCAGGTCATGATCTCACAGTTCAGGAGTTCGATCCCCGTGTCAGGCTCTGTGCTGACAGCTCGGAGCCTGGAGCCTGCTTCCGATTCTGTGTCCCCCTCTCTCTCTGCTCCTCCCCTGCTCACACGCTGTCTCTCTCTCAAAAATAAATAAAGATTTAAAAAAGAAAAAGAAGAAAAAGAAAATAACCCAATTAAAAAATAGGACAAATGTCTGCATAGACCCCTCCACAAAGAAGACGTACAGATGACAAACAAGCATATTAAAAGATGCTCCGTATGACAGGTCTTCAGGGAAATGCAAATTAAAACAACACTGACCCACCACTGTACACGTACTAGGATGGCCAAAAAACCCAGAACGCTGACACACCGAATGCTGGTGAGAGTGCGGGGCAACAAGAACTCTCATTCATCGTTGGTGGAAATATACAAAACGATACAGGCACTCTGGAAGACGGTTTAGAGGTTTCTTACAAAAATAAACATACTCTTACCAGATGACCCAGCAACCATGCTTATTGGTATTTACCTAAAGGAGTTACAAATCCACACAAAAACCTGTATAGGGAAGTTCATAGCAGCTTTATTCCTAAATGCCAAAACTTGGAAGCAACCAAGATGACCTTCAGTAGGTGAAGGTTTCAAAAATAAACTGTGGTGCGTCCAGACAAGGGAATAGTATTCAGTGCTAAAACAGAATGAATGATCAAGCCAAGAAAAGACTTTAGAGGAAACCAAAATGCATATTATTGAGAGAAGCCAGTCTGAAAAAGTACATGGTATATGATTCCAACTATATGACATTAAGGAGAAGGCAAAAGTATGGAAGCAGGAAAAAGATGCATGATTGCCAAGGGTCAGAGGCAGAGGCGGACAGGGGAGTGCAGGGAATAGGGGAGCACAGGTGATTTTGAGGGCCCTGAAACTATTCTGTATGAAATTGTAATGATGGGAACATGTCCTTATATTTGTCAAAACCCAAAGAATATACAACACAAGGAGTGAACCCTAATGTAAACTATGGATTTGGGGAGATTACCATGTGTCAAATAGGTTCATCACTTATAACAACTGTATCACATTAATATAAAATGTTAATAAGGGAAACTCGGGGCAGGATAAGGGGGTGCATGGGAACTGTTTGTACTTTCTCCTCAAATTTTCTGTAATTTGACACTGCTCTAAAAAATAAAGTCTGTGAATTCTTAACAATTCAAAAAGAAAGAAAGAAAAGCCCATTCTATCCCTGTCAGCCAGAACCAAAGATGCCTGGGAAGAGTCAAAATAAACAACAGCTCAAGCTAAAGTTTAAAACAATAATGTACTTGGATCAAGCTCAGAGAAAGGAAACAGATTATAAGTCAATTAAAAATAAAATGTCAAAAACACAAATCAGGTTACACGGTAGACTGAAAGTAGAAACAAAGCTAGCAAAATCAATATTAGGGAATAATAGCAAATTTCAACTTTTGGTGAGGCCAGTCAGGTTGGTATAACCTCTCAACAAACTATCCAGAGAAAAACTGCACATTTGGAAACAACTGTATCTGAAAAGGACATAAGGAAATACAAATGATATGTATGCTGTGAGTATTGAAAGGTACAACATGAAGACATCATTTGAGGACTTCAGTGAACACACACAGTTTGTTATCAAGGTGAGATGACCTCAAAACTTCTTCATAAATGAAGGACACTCATACCAGACACTGTTTATTTCTGATGGAAATGAAACAGTATTTAATACTTTATTAAGGTATTTTTCATATTTGTTCCTTTTATTTTATTAATTTTTTAAATTTTAATCCCAGTATAGTTAACATACAGTGTTAGTTTAGGCGTACAATATATTGATTTAATGGAATTCTATCGATTACTCAGTGCTCATCATGGTTAAGAGTACTTTTAATCCCCTTCACCTCTTTCACCCCCTGCCCCCAGCTCCCCTCTGGTAAGTACCAGTTTTGTTCTCTACAGTTCTAACAAACCTAGTCTTATTTCAAGTGATATGCTGGTAAATGCCTCTTTAAAAAAAAAGAAAGAAAGAAAGTCTTCTGATTGATAGCATTTGCCAATTTCCATTGTGTAAATACCGTCATCATGATTGATTTCAAGCCACCAACAGTTTAACAACCAACTAGTTAAAATTCCTGGCAGTAACTAGATCCAGAATATACTATAAGTTATAATACTCAATTTGTGATGAGGAAATTGACTCCTAATTAAAGTCATTTGTCACTTGGGAGTGAAATATGAATTCAGGTCCTGAGTTTCTAACAACTTTCAGATCAGTGGCTTTATTTTCTCCAGAATCACCAGATTTTCATACATCCCTTTTTTTTTCTCTTTTAAGGATTTAGATTACATACTATTGGCTTAGAATAACTATTTCCCAAATCAAATATTTTGGTTGCATCTTCAAATTCCTTTACATAAAATGAACTAAAAAGAAACAGCTTTTCCACTTTGATTAGAGATATATTTACCTATATTTTCTTTCTTTTTTATTGAAGCTTTTATTTTTAATTTTAGGTAGTTAACATACAGTGCAATATTGGTTTCAGGAGAATTCAGTGATTCATCACTTACGTACGACACCCAGTGCTCATCACAACAAGTGCCCTTTTCAATACCTATGGCCCATCTAGCCCATCTCCCACCCACCTCCCCCCATCAACCCTCAGTTTGTTCTCTACTGTTAAGAGTCTCTTGTGGTTTGTTTCCCTCTGGTTTTTTCCCCCTCACTTCCCATGTGCTCCTCTGTTTTGTTTCTTAAATTCCATATATGAGTGAAATCATATGGTATTTGTCTTTCTCTGATTGACTTATTTCACTTAGCATAATACATTCTAGCTCCATCCACATTATTGCAAATGGCCAGATTTCATTCTTTTTGATGGCTGAGTTATACCCCATTGTGTGTATGTATGTGTATATATCACATGTTCTTTATCCATTCATCAGTCGATGGACATTTGGGCTGTCTCCATAATTTGGTTATTGATGATGGTGCTGCTATAAACATTGGGGCATATGTACCCCTTCAAATCTGTACTTTTTTTTTTTCAACGTTTATTTATTTTTGGGACAGAGAGAGACAGAGCATGAACGGGGGAGGGGCAGAGAGAGAGGGAGACACAGAATTGGAAACAGGCTCCAGGCTCTGAGCCATCAGCCCAGAGCCTGACGCGGGGCTCGAACTCACGGACCACGAGATCGTGACCTGGCTGAAGTCGGATGCTTAACCGACTGCGCCACCCAGGCGCCCCTCAAATCTGTACTTTTAATCCTTTGGTTAAATACCTAATAGTGCAATTGCTGGCTTATAGGGTAGTGCTCACCTATATTTTTAACTCCTTTTTTACTTAGTTTTATTTTTTACGTTAAAATCTGTCATCTTGGGGCACCTGGGTGGCTCAGTGGCACGTCCAGCTCTTGATTTCGGCTCAGGTCATGATCTCACAGTTTGTGAGATGGAGCCTTGCAACACACTCTGTGCTGATAGCATGAAGCTTACTTGGGATTCTCTCCCTCCCCCTCTCTCTGCCCCTCCTGTGCTCATTCTCGCTCTCCCTCTCTCTGTCAAATAAATAAGCATATGAGAAATAAATCCATCATCCAACTGGAGTTTATTTGGAGTGATATTCAATAAAGACATTTTTTTTCTCCAATATTTCATCAATTCTTTTAGGTTCCTTTACTGAAAGTCAATCACTGATCTTATTCACTGATTTTATTCACTGTAGTTTATAAACTACATCCAAACTCAAATTGTGCTTTGTATCCTGCTCATTAAGAATCTGGTTTTGGAGAGAAAAAAAGAAAAGAAAAGAATATTCAGAAGGGAAGCTGAGAGAAGAAATTCTTTTAAAAAGGAAAAGGAATGGAGGTGGATTAGGCCTGGAACATAGGCTGAAAAAACCTCCTAGGCCTATTTCTATTGGACTATTCATTTAAACCTTGTAGCCTGGGTACCTGTCTTTTTGAGGAGTGATATACTGCTATCCCTTTCTTGATAACAAATTTAACAAATTAATGATACAGTGAAACTACAGTCTCATAAGAAAGATCATGGACATAAGCATACTCACATAAAAAATTTGTTTTTGTATCAGTATCTCCTTTTAATTACTGTAGCTTTATAATAAGTTTTATTATCTGTTGGCACAAATACTCCTGTTTACTCATCACCCTCAGTAATTTCTCAGCTATTGTTTTTCACTTACACTTCCAGACTTGTATGTATCTTCATAAATTAATGGAAAAAATTGGCATCTTAATTAAGACTTCTTGTCTAGAACCTGGGCATACCCTCATTAATTTATCTTCTTTTGTGTGTCCGAAGAGAAATGAGATCTATAGGATTCTTTTTTTCTTTTTTTTAGATTTGAATTTTTATTCACTCTTTAAGTTACTAATTTTTAAAATCATAGTATGTAATTCTTACTAATTCTATTCGTAAATACTTTAAGTTTCTGTTCTGTATGAATGCAATCATTTTTCTTACTATTCAGCCCCACATTTCTGCTTCTGGTAGAATTTCAATGGATAGAAAAATTAAGACTTTTACTTGTTCTTTGGACATCTGTTCCTAAAATGTTTATTTATCCTAGTCTAAACTATTCCTATTGAAAACAGTTTCTAAACATAGAAGTCCTATGACATCCTTGGCACATATCCAATGCTTTTTACTTGAAGTCTACTACAGAAATATCTCTTATTATAAAGCTTAATAAAAATGACCTATCTCTAAATAATCCATTATTCACTCAGCTAGAATCTCCCTGAGGTTATTATTTTCTTGTACTCTTTGAACCTTCAGAAACTCAGCTCAGAAACTATTCCAAAAATCTAGAAATTATGTGGTATTTTTAAAATGTGCATGAACCCAGGAGTCAGAAGACCAGGGCCCCAGACTTGACTTGGCTACTTAGTATCATTATAATCTTGGTCATATTATTTAACCTTTCCAAGCTTTTGCCTTCCCTCTAGAAAAGGCTGAATTAAATCTCAACCACGGGTATGTATCAGAAGCAACAAGAAAGTTGTTTTCATTTTTGTTCTCCTCTTCTCCTCCCGTAAAAATACTCACTGCCAGGGAAAAAGCTATCATGACAGACTTTTCTCCCCTGGCCAGACATGAATCTGGGGATCAGAATCGGAGAGCCCTGAGGTGAAAACCGGAAGGCCAGAATCCTGCAGGACCTCATCTGGCACACACATGTAGATTTAGGGCCTATGGGAGGTAAACAGCAGCATATCGATGCATAACCATCTTCTTTGCCTTCTAAGAAGCTGAGCAGAATCTAATACGTGGGCCGAACCCTCCATACCCTTGAAGCTGACATGGTGGGGGAAGACAAGGACCAAAGAGGCTTCCTCCTAATATTTTAACTGGAGCTAACAGAGGCTCAGAGACGCTGAGAATGCTTTCCCTTCCTTGAGATAACTCTTTAAAACACCATAGCTGTATGGCCCACCCTTAGTTAGCAGACAAAGAGATCTAACTGCACACTACAGATACCCAGCAGCCAGAGATAAAGAAAACAAATAAAAATATTTACCAAACATGAGCAGTAAACATCATTATAGGTTTCAGCACACCCAATCTATTTCAATTAAAAACAGAAACTAAACAAAGATGCAACCTCTTGCCTTATTATTCAACACTAGGTGGTTAAGGAAAAATATAAGATACAAAAAAATTATAATTGTTATAAATACTGAGAAAGAAATACAGCTTTCTATATTAAAGCAATAATCACCTAGAAAGGAAAATGGATAAAAAATCTTCTATTGGCAAGTATAAAATAAGTTGTGATAAATTTAATAAGGAAAACATAGGATTTACATAGCAGAAACTACCAAAACTTTCTTTCTCCCTCTCCCTCTCCCTCTCTCTCTTTTTTAAGCAATCTCTACACCCAACGTGGGGCTTGAACTCACAACCTTGAGATCAAGAGCCTCATGCTCTACTGACTGAGCCAGCCAGTTACCTCTACGAGAATCTCATAAAGAACATAAAAGATCTGAGCAAATGGAAAGACATATTTGTGGGTAAGAGCACTTGTTATTATAAGGGTTAATTCTCACAAAATTATTAATTATGACAATTCCAATTAAGATTTCAATACAATTGTTTTTTAAGTTTTACTGGATAAAACCATCTTCAAGTATACATAAGGAAGAATAAATAGCTCCCAAAAGTTAAAAAAAATCATTTTTAAAAAATACAAAGAATATTTTCTAAATCAGAAGACAACATAACTATAATTAGAACGCATTATAACTATATCTGAAACATTACATCGAAATATAAAATGACTATATTAGACCATAATATAATAGTCAGTAAACATAAGTAAAAATAAATTGGATTAATGTAAAAGATTAGACAGCCTCCCCAAAATCCCAGTATAAGCATTCAACATGGGCAAAAACAGAAGAAAGGGGATGATTTATTTAGTAATAATGTTTGAATATCACCTGACCATTCAACTGAAAAAAAACAAATACACTATACTCAAAAACCAGATGAACAGGATGTTGAAAATTATTTTTAAGTTTTTAAAAAAATTTTTAAGAAAAAAATTCATAGGAGTCCACATACAGAATCCAGGGCAGAGGAGATTGTTGGCTAAGATAGAAAACCTAAAATTATTCTAAAAGGATGAATACATTCAACCAAGTAAAAATTTTTGATATTTATTAGGCAAACAATACCATAAACAAGACAGGACCAAGTTGGAAAAAAATATAATGCAGATGACAGCTAACATAAAGTATTCAAAAGGGCACTTAGCAATTAACAAGAAAAAGACAACACAATAGAGAAAAATTGGCAAAACTATATACAATTAGTCAATTCATGTAAGAATAAATCTAAGAAGACAACATATGAAAAAACATTCAAACTTTCTAGTATCCAGAAAATGCAAATTAAAGTAGCAATAAGCTTTCATTGTACACACACCAGACTGGCAAATATTAGAACAAGTAATCTATCGTTGGCAAGATACAGGGAAACTGACCGCTTAACCCACTGCTGATGGAAATGTAACATCCACCTAAGTACAGTCTGGTATGCTGAACAAAAAGACGAGCATTCTGGCTCCTATAGCACAGCACTACAGATATTAATTTCTTTGATCTACAAGCTTTCCATGCAACTCTCTGATTAGAATTTAGTTCTGTATGACCTACCCCACAAGGAGAGGAAAGAATGGCCCGCCAGCTCAAGCATTAACACCCACTTGGCACATTTCTCATTGTAAATTAGTAGATTGGCAAACATAAAAACTTGTCTCTGTCAGACTGTTTATTACAATTCCACCTCCTGAAAAAGATTTCATATCCACTCTCAGCATTAAGGCAAAGTCAAGTTTTGTGACCTGATCCCGGTCTTTGCTGGCCTTCTCTGGCAATTCCTTAAATCACAATCAAAATCTTTGGAGTGAGGCCCAGGCATCTGTATGTTTTTGAAGACTCCCCAACATGACTCTCATGTGCCGCCAAAGTTGAGAATCATTACCTTAAACTATTCTTTTAAAGTGGAACAGTTGGTTCTGTACAATAATTTTACTTAAAACTAATTTTGATCAATAAAAAGTTCCAAAAGTACCATAAATAAGGAAACCTGTTTATATAATAACCACAAATAACATCCATCAAGCAATTTGGAGCTTGTTAAATAAATGCACGTCAGGGGCACAGCTCTAGGAAGCAAAGCAGAGGATCAATCAAACAATTCCAAAACCTAATCTTAAAAAGTCATATGTGGTTCTCCCCGTTCATACTAGAACTCTTGAACTGATTTTTCTCTTGTGCTTTCAGCCACTTTACTCACTGACTCGTGCCCCACACCACACACCCTGGAGCCCCATCAATCCTCTGCCTTTCATTATCTGTGATTTCGAAGGGTGAGGCTTCATTGATGAGAACTTAAGAACCATCAATTCCTCCCTGTGCCTTATATCCTGTATCTGGTCACCAAACCCCATCTTAGTGAAGGGAATCTCCCCCGCCGTCTTTTTCCTGCATGATTAAGCTTCATCTCTATGATACCCTATGTAGACTGTAGAAATGCGTGCCTCTGTACTCTGCATAAAAATGCACCACTAACCTTACCTTCAAGAATGTCACTAAGGCCACTTTATTGGAATCATCATTTTCTTTTCTTCCACAGTGTCCCTACAATAAGAATGACTCATTCACATATTGCTACAAAATTTTATGTGAAGCTTTTAAGTTTTTCCATTTTTTTCAGACTTCATTTTTTTTTTTAAGAGCAGTTTTAGGTTCACAGCAAAACTGAGAGAAGGAACGGAGATTTCCCATGTACCTTCTGCTCCCCACATGCACAGCCTCTCCCATGATCAACAGCCCCTACCGGCACGGTATATTTGTTACAGTTGACGAACCTATCCTGACACGTTATTATCATCCAAAGTCCATCATTTACCTTACAGTCCATTCTTGGTGTTTTATACTCTATGGGTTTGAACAAATGCATCCACCAACAAAGAACACTGAGAGTAGTTTCACTGCCCCCCCAAAATCCTCTGAGCCCTACCCATTCATCTGTCCCTCCTCCCAACCCCTGGCTACCACTTTTCTTATTGTGTCCATGGTTTTACCTTTTCCAGAATGTCCTATAGTTGGAATCCTACTGTATGTAGTAGCCTTTTCAGACTGGCTTCTTTCATTTAGTAATAATACATTGAAGTTTCCTACAAATCTCTTCATGCCTTGAAAGCTTGTTTCATTTTAGCACTTAATACTATTCCATTGTCTGGATGCACCACAGTTTATCCACTCCCCTACTGAAGGACATCTCTGTTGCTTCGAAGTTTTGGCAAGTATGAATAAAACTGCTCTAAACATCAGTGAAGATTATTTTAAACAAAACAAATATCCATCTAATGCATCTAATGTAAATTTGTATTTGCTATTATTTATAGTGTTATGTTAATGGATATTAGTTCATCCTTCATTTTTATATTTTCACTACTTTCTGTATCACGTGCCAATAAATATATGTATTGTTTCTAAAACCATTCATATGATTTTCTACTATGAACCACCATCACATTTCCAATTCATTATCTTCTAGTAGAAATAGGTCTGATGCTTAGGAATTTGTCCTCTATAGTCTTCCCCAAAGAGACTTCTTAATTTTCTTGTTCTAAAAACCCTTAAAACTTTACTCATTTTAGCAAATGTTTTAAATTGGGAAACAGCATGCTTAAACCAACTAGTAGACTCAAAATAAAATTGGAATAAATTCCTCTTAGGCAATGTCCTGTGACATCATACATTAACAGATTAGGAGGAGGAATAATCAAGAGAACATATTCAGGGCGCCTGAGTATCTCAGTCGGTTAAGAATCCAACTTCGGCTCAGGTCATGATCTTGCAGTTTGTGAGTTCAAGCCCTGCCTCGGGCTCTGCGCTGACAGCTCAGAGCCTGGAGCTTGCTTTGGATTCTGCGTCCTCTCTGCCTCTACCCCCATTCATACTCTGTCCCTCCCTCTCAAAAATAAACATTAAAAAAATTTTTTTTGAAAGAGAACATAACCCAGTCCATCCTGCAAAAGGCTAGCAAACTGTGTCTTATCAATGTGATAATGAGATCGTACACATGGTTACTTCCAGAAATGAAGTCTAAAAGAGTATGGACAGTATTGCAACAAGCCAGAACCCAATGATTTGGGGCTTAGCCACGACAGTAGGCCAGATACCTATCAGGTGTCATATTTAAAATATTTAGCAATTAGTACAGAGGGGCAATTAGAACAGACTCTGGCTATAAATACCACTACAGCCATAAGGATGTATAATGGCTGAATATCAACAATGTTGGAGGTAATAAGAAATCTAGGAATGGAGGCAGAGTATGATAACAGGTAAAAAGCACCACAGAGATCAATGGAAAAACAACATCAACAAAAACAATGGAAGAACAACAGGTGTTATGTTAGCAAACATATTATGCATAGTCTAAGAACAGGAAATACAAGGACATGCACTAAGGGAGGTAGATCTCATCATTAAAAAGATACATCAGCAGCAATTGATTCTCTTCGAGTCTTTATGTTTTGTTTTTGTATGAAAACTTCATTCCCTTGAGGAGCAAAAGCAGAGTCCTGTATTTGAAAGAAATAGAGTTGCCAGAGAGTTTGACAAAGCAAGGCTCAGGAAGGAAGAAACACCCATTAGTAGAGGTGGAGCTTTGACTTCCATTCTATGCACAAGAAGGAACCGCAGCCTGGACACTAGAACCGAAGAGTAGAGTCAGGCCAAAGCTCATAGTGAGGGGGGCTGATGCGAGTTGGGTGGACTAGTGAGCTCGGGCTCTCCAAAACTCACCATCTTAGCACAGGATAGGTTATGACATCCAGGTTTATGAAACAGCAGGTCTGAAACTTACCACAGATATTAACACTGTCCTTTTGAATAATCTTAGATGCTTATGAATACTAGAACCATCTGTTTAGATTTTCCCAATTTTGAAATGTCTATCTCATTATTAAACTATGTGTCTTCATTCTAATACTTACCAACATAAAACTTCCAAACAAAACGTGAAACCAAATACTTAATGAGTTGGAGAATCAGCTGTACTTCTCACAAAACAAAATGTTCAGTCTTGAAAATAAAGTTTCTCTGTCAAATGAGGTAGACCTGGCTTAAGGAGTTAGAATATATATATCTCTTTTTTAATGGATAAAGCAGGCCCGTGATTCCTAAATTCAAAGATGCCTACAGCTAGGAACTCTAAATTCAGGGACCATCACAGAGTTCACACTGTTCATTCAGCACAATGAGTTGGCCTCCTTGTCTAGGCTTCATTTCCTAAAGTAGACAGATTTCTCTGAGGGATGAGAGAATATTTTGGCAATAAGCAATAGGTGATTCTTTTCTACTGTGATCAATATGAATTCTCGATGGATACATCTCTGAAATTAATGTCAATTGAGAACATTAATTACCTTGCCATATTCATTTATAGAATCCAAGTTAAAAATCTCCTTCACCTCCCATATCTATTGTTCCCACCTCTTAAATATTTCTCATATCCATGATTCAATGAGTAAAGATTTTGTGAAACACTCAGAAGAGTACCTAATATGGTAGACATTATAGGTATGTTTGCTAAAAGAAAGAAAAAAAAAGGAAAAAAAATGAGTTTTCTTCATTTGTTCAGCCTTCATCTCACGTCTGGTCTACTGCAGTAGCCATCCACCTACATATATGGTCCCTCCCTCTCTCACCCCCACCACCCCTATTCCACGAAAAACGTAAGTCTGATAAAAATCACCCTAACTACGGTCACAAAATCCATCAATGGTTCTCCATTTGTTTTAGGGTTAAGACCAAAATTCATAACAAAGTCTTCACAATTACATGAGCTCTGACCCCTACCTTTCCAACTCATTCCCATGCTTCTCTGCTCCAGCCAAATTGGCCATATTTCCTCCACTGCCCAGCACGGGATATCCCTTCTGTCCACCCACCCTTCCTCCAAACTGTTAATCCTGTCTTCCTTCAGATTTTGCTGAAGTATCACTAGAGATCAGGGAAGACTTTAAATTGATATATGAAGGATTAAAGGATGTTAAAGAATTTGGTGTGTAATGTACAACAATAACTATACTCTGTTGGAAATACTGGATTAACAATATTTTGTTGTATGTTTTTAAGTTAATTTACTTTGAGAGAGAGAGAGAGAATGAGTGCTCGAGAGGGGAAAAGAGAGGGAGAGAGGGAGAGAGGGAGAGGGAGAATCCCAAACAGGCTCCACATTGCCAGTGCAGAGCCTGACGCAGGGCTCAAACTCATGAACTATGAGATCATGACCTACGCTGAAATCTCGAGTTGGACACAACCAACTGAGCCACCCAGGCACCCCATTGTGCTGTATTTCTGAAAGTTACTAAGAGAGTAAGTCTTCAAAGTTTTCATTGCAAGGGAAAAAATTCTATGTGAGGTGATGGATGTTAATTAATCTTATTATGGTAATTGTTTTGCTATATATATATATATATATATATATATATACACAAATACATACATACACACACACACACACACATATGCACACACACATAAAATCATTATGTTGTATACGTTAAACTTACACAATGTGATACATCAATTATATCTCAATAAAACTGGGGTGGGGGGAGTTTGGGTGTATATTGGGGGTGGGTTCTTACTGCTCTTTAACTTATCTGAACCCCAATTTACTCATCTAATAAAAAAACAGCAACTTATCGACAGATGAGTAGATAAACAAAATGTGGTATATCCATACAACAGAATATTCAGTCATAAAAAGTAATGAAATACCGATAGATAAATAGATGAATCTTCGAAATATGCTAAGTGAAAGAAGATAGTCACAAAAGAACCCTATTAGGATTCCAGTTACATGATGTGTCCCGGAATAGGCAAATCCCTAGAGACAGACAGTAAATTAGTGAGTACGAGGTTCCTTTTTGGGGTAATGAAAATGTTCTACAATTAGAGAGTGGTGATCATTGTACAGCTTGGTGAATAAAAAACTATATAATGTGTAAGCTATACACATTTTTAAAAGGATGACTGTATGGTATGTGAATTGTATATACGTTACATTGTATCATAAACCTATTATTTTTAAAACAACAATGATAGTTTGCCCCAAATTTTTAAGATGCTTACGTGAGATTTAACAAACATATGTCCACATAATTTGGACTGTACACACACACACACACACACACACAAATATGTACTTACCACAATAACAGGACTATAATTACCTCAATGCATGGTAAGTAGAATTATTTTAATCAAGTGACATGCAAATTTCAACTGAAATTTAGACAAATGCATAATTAGCCTTTTGGGGTTGACATTTACTATTTTTGTAATCCAGGAAAAACATCGAGCATTAAAAACTCTACGAACTTTGCTCATTGTGCAAAAACTCAAGTAATTTATGCAAATTTAGTTTCTTAACATTCCATATCTTATTCATATTTTAATTAACAAAAACCATGGTTAAAATAAGTCAATTTATCTCTTCTATGCCTGGGATGACAAATGACTTTTTTGAAACACTAGCTGTCTTAAAATTATGTATGCAAAATAAATTCTATAAATATGTTTACAAGAGGTATTCTATTGATAATAAACGCATCTGTGCCCTTAACAATGCCAATACATAACTGGATACATCTTAGTACTGAATCCTGCATTGTCTTATCAATTTTAGGGAACCAAGCCAATCTTTTAATGATAACATCCTCACCACACAGCTGGTTTAACAGAATGTTCCTGATTCAGTTTTTAAAAGAAGTAAGGCCTAAAACTGTTGGCACAAAGACAAAACCCTGAATTTAGGCCATATGAATGTCACTTCATTGTTGTTACTGAAAGAAATAAGCTCAACTATAATCAAACTTCAGCAGCACTGCATCAACATTCTGCCAGCTAAGCAGGCCTTGAAAACAGAGGGCCTCTGGCGATTAATATAAAACGTAGCATTGAACAATAATAGGAATCGTGGGAAGTGCATCTTATAAACATGAAACATTATTATTTAATGATAAAGGATTATAACATGCACTGCTATTAAGTTATGTTCAACGACAAACATTTAATTTTTCTTTTTTCTTCAAGAAGAGTAAGGGCAACATGTGAAATATATAATTTATTTAATGGAAAAATTATTTGCCTTTTTTTTATATACAAAGGCTATTAATAAATCAGATTTTTCTGTCCTTCCTGAGAAATTCACTAAATAGAGTTTAGTGAAATGCTAAAATTTTTTGAAATCGCTAAGGTTTCATTTTATAAATTGCTGCTTCAGGAACTTACTCCCCTTAGAGACATTACTAGTATAATAATGAACACCAGTGTAAGAGGGACCATATATTTATCCTTCTACCCTTTTTCCTATTAGTAATCCATTCCAACAAAAATGATTGCATCCCCAAGCTTTATCTTACCTGCCTGCACAGTTACCAGAACTTAACTAAACATTAAGTATACAAAGAAGTATTGAGTATGTAAAGAACAACAACAACAACAAAAAAAAACAAACTATGCCCTCCAGGGGCTTATACTATAAGGTTTTTTACTGTAAGTAAAAAAAGAAAGACACGAATGAGGTGATATGTGTAACGATACCATGATGTTTAAGGTGAAGAACAGAACAGATGAAGCATTAAGTATCTGGTGAACTCAAGAAAAGATGGGTCTTCCAAGGTGAAGAAGAGTTAGTTGTGAAGCAGACATAAGGGCTGAGGGGGGCTAAGAGGATGTGCATCCCAGGCAAAGGAAGCGGCAAATACGAACGCCCAACACACTCCAGGAGCTGGGCAAGCACAGCAAGAGAGGAGACACAAAACGAGCAGGGGCTGGATGACAAAAGGTTTCATTCCATAGGGGAGAGAAAGACTATGATGGAGGGGAGAGATTTTAAGAGTGGGCTTCTAGAAGGAGCCTTTGGCAGCAACGTGTAAGAGGCTAACAGGAAGCTATGGCAATAATCCGGATGATAATGAAGACAGGCCTGAACTAAGTTAAGTGGCTACGGCATCAGAAGGCAGGAGAGACTAAGGAAACTGTATAAGGTAGGATGACGCGTCTTGGTAATCAGTGGGGAGTAGGTGGTGTAGGGGTGACAGAGGGCTGTTGACCGACACCTGCTTCCTGGCTCAGGGAGACTGTGGATGGCAGTACTGTCTACCACGATAGGGAACATCTTGTCAT
Organism: Herpailurus yagouaroundi; assembly: GCF_014898765.1. NCBI lineage: Eukaryota > Metazoa > Chordata > Mammalia > Carnivora > Felidae > Herpailurus > Herpailurus yagouaroundi. The sequence goes on along the minus strand of NW_024412376.1, from coordinate 127,383,375 downwards.
TCAAAACGAAACTCAGTCTCCTTCCCTCTACATCTTCTCTGTGTCTCCTGTGGTTCAATAGGATTCCCCTGGTCTCTGTACCCCCCATGCTTTTCACATGGAACAGTCACGTGGTAAGTCATAATGCATACACAGCAGCGCTCATTTAGCTTCCTTACTGTTAGCCTTACATGCACGTTTACTCTCTGACTAGAAGCTCCTTATGAGCAAAGACCTCATCTACTTGTGACAGTACAGTATGTGCTCCATCAAGGCTGGCTGATTCAAGAGCCGGATTATGGAAACAACCCTAGGAAGAAACAGATAACCACCGTCCTTTTCTAGGGTTTTAAAAATACTTTAATCTTCTCTCTCTCCTTTTTAACTATAACAGGGGAAGGGAAGATTTTAAAAAGCCATCCACAGATACTGGCCAAAGAAAAAATTCTCCCACTTTCCAGGGGCAGGACAGACCTAGTTAGGGCCTTATTGAACAGTGAGATTTGTCATCTCAATATTAACCTATTGCTTTACAACTGTAAAAACACCTCCAAGAGATATGTGCCATGAACATCCAAGGGCAACGGGATGCCCACAAACTGAATCATCATATTACAAAGGGCCAACAGCAAAGGCTTTACAAACATCTGTTTTTGGTTCACTTTTGGATTAAGGGAATGTGATTACATGAGATTTGGCTGTGGCTGGTTACAGGGTTCAGGCAAAGACATGAAGAAATGTTTAAATGGTCACAAAACAAAATAACCACATAATTCACAAGTATCTAAGCAAACTAAATTTTTACAAAAGCTGCTGTAATATTAAATGCACTGTTTCTATAGAGGAACCTATTACGTATAGCTTCATTCTCACTATAAAACTCACTATTTTTAAAAAGTACATGGCAAGGATGGGGGAAGGAGAGGTGAGGGGGAAAGAAAGAATAAAAACCATAGTCTATTTTAGTAAAAATGCATTCTGTATTACCCTTTCAAGTAGTAAAAGTATTTAATTTAAATTAGCAATTATCTTTCAATTATAATTCTCAATATTTTAATTCACTTAGAAACTTTCCTAGAACTAAGATAACTTTCTGCCATCTGGCACAACAATATCTCCATATGGAAGAATTACTTACAGATCAGAAATAAAAGAAATACGGAGATTGTAAATGCAGTATATTTGGCAATACAAATACAAATCTCCTCAAATTATATTCTAGAAGGCTTTACCTTAAGAGGTTTTCTCTCTTCTATATCAACATTTGGTCCTTTGTATTATTTACTTACAAAATAAAACTACACTAAATAAATATTTTGGTAAGGAGTTAACTGGAAAAAATTAAATTTAGTCTTTCATATTTTATTCATTAGTTTGCTCAGGCACTGGCAGCACAGTTGGGAGTAAGAACAACTAGGTTCTAATTCTAGTTCTTTGCCACTGTATGACCTTGGAAAAGTCACATTTTTTCTAGATTTCTTCTTTCTTTGGGCAAAACAGACATTATAACAGAATCATTGCTTGATTAATTCATTAGACTGGTATCATATTATTATGATAATTTTGCAAAAAAAAACAGACTATGGTAATAAATCACTTCTATAAGTACTTTCAGATCTTCAGAGTAAAGTACCACTGGAAAACACTGGAAATACTGAACAAAATCAGTATTTCTGCCAAAACCACAGATTGGAGAGTTATGGACAAAATAGTCACTCGGTGACATTAGTTTTACTGACCTCCCTGAACTTTGAATGTTCTTTATCAGAAAATTCACTGTATAAGAGAAAATGACTCATTGTAACTTCAATTATAGTAATAGGGGAAAGTTATGCTCATTATATTAAATGGTCTGACGCCTTCAGATAGCTGATGTTGCTTCAAACAAACATTTTGTACCAACCGAACTGTGGAATAATACTGGTATCGGATAACCCTGCAAAGATCAGAGTCTATTTTTCATTTCTCCCCCTTTTATTTGACCAACTGAGAGAAACTTTGCCAGAATGACACAAATTCGCAAGAAAACCAATGCTGGTAAATTTCAGTCAACGACTATTTAACAACTGCCCAGTGTGTACACATCTAGATCTGTCTCACTGATTACCATCCAAGAAAATACTCCTCGTGTTATTTTCAACAGCTTTTCTTCTATTTGGACTGGTCTAAAGAATTAGCATGCAAGGAATGGCAATGATCATACATCAGCATTTCTCCCATTTGGGAACGTATATACTTACAGCTGCTGCTCCAGGACTTTAACAAGGACTTTATGCTAATTTCAAAAAACACAGAATCCTGTAGGCTCAACATTGTGTCTCAACTGGCTACAGCAGCAGCAGCAGCAGCAGCAGCAGCAACAGCAGCAACAGCAGCAGCAGCAGCAGCAGCAGCAGCAGCAGCAGCGGATTTGTTGATCTATCTCTCCAAGCCGCTGTCCCTTCCCCTCTCGCAGGCAGCGAGTTTTGGCCCACAGTGCCTTGGCTTCATTACCATGCAGTCTCGCAGTGACGCACAACTATAGTGGAAACGCTGCTGAATGCAGATGAACTATCCAGTTGAATAAAAGCTTACAAGTTTATTACAAGTGCCCTGAAGGACATCATCACCTTTCCTTAGGTAGGCATACACGTGGCCACAATTATCTTCTCTGCTTATGTTCCTGTTATCAGTTTTGATGAGCTGTGTCTCTGGCCGCCTTTAGTATAGTCACTGCTAGTAAACAGACAAGGGTAGAGCTCTGCCCTTGGGTGCTAACTTTTCTCACTAAGGGTCTTAGAAATAAAAATAAATTCAGGTTTAGCATAAGATCTTTAAATCTTTTCCTGTAATAGCTGACCAAAAAAAAAAAAAAAAAAAAATATTCAGTGGTATTTATTGCATCCCAGTGGCAGTTTTCTCTAGGCGATTTTAGTAGTAAATTCTCTCCACCCTTCTACACATCCAGGCAGTAAGCAGTGCCTTTCTCAGCATGCTTATGGTGAGAGAGTCCCCTGCCTCACTTAACCCACCAGAGAGAACGCTGGCTAAAGGGATGAAAAGATGATGTAATGAACACTGTGGCTGAGCCCCCACCAGCCCTCTAAAACTGCTCAGCTCAGGACAAAGTTTCCTCTGCGGCATGCAATTTATTCAAAAGAGGGAACTCTATTATAATAATGGGATTATTTCAAAACATAGGGCCTTCTATTCTTAATGTAGCACATAATTCCCCTAGAAAATCTTACAGTCAGAATATCCATGAACAGCGAGAAATCTTCTGGTCAAATAAAATGCACATTTTAAAAACTTTATTCCATAGAAACTTCTGAAACTGGAAACTGACACTCTTACAAGCCTAACGGCTCTTCAAAATAGTAGGGAAGTTTCATAATCAAAACAAATAATATGTGACTGTCAGAAGAAGTGTCTTGACCTCATAATTAGTTTACTGCAACTCTGAAGGTCAATGGAACACGTGTTTTTCCATATGTGCAATACATTTGAATTGACCCACTTATGCTATTACATCCTTGAAAATACTACAAGGAAGGAGTAAATTCAGTGATCAAAGTCGTAACTGAATAGATTTATTCATAACCAAATGGCTCGGCACTGTGTTAAAAGCTAAAAGAACATATGCACTTCCATACCCTAAGGCAAAAAGATAATCCTACCCTTTAAGACATACTCAGTGGTAACAGTATTGCTGGGAGTTTCATTGGAAGCTTGTACTTCTTCAGAGTAGTTCAAGAAACATGGAATAAGTCTGGGTCACTCCTAGTCCTGAACAGGCCCCAAACCTAATTCAAAGCAGGGCTGCAAAAAAGCTAATCACACAGA